>NC_143489.1:19473899-19633986 GCF_027475165.1 Benincasa hispida | reverse complement strand
TTAGTTGGAACTTTAGATGGTTCGCGAAAAAAGACAGCGAAAAAAATTATTCCTAGAGTCGAGACTAAGAGGAATGTATAAACCAATGCTTCCATAGATTCGGTTTACAATTATAGCTTCCATACCTGTTTAGTTGGGATCTTTTTATGGATAAAAAAAAGACCAATACAAGAGTCAAAGAAATGAATAGTCAGCAATCCGAATCAAGACTTATCCGCTACCCTATCTATGTCAAATCAAAAAATAAAGGAAAAAAGGAATAGAGCAATCTTGTATTAGACTAGACTCTTTTTGTAATTGGATCTCCAAGTTTTTGGAATGCCCCAAATTCTACTTGAGCGTCCAAATCTGGGTCAATCCCAGCAAAGACATCTCTGAACAAGGTTCTAACACCATGCCAAATGTGTCCGAAGAAGAAGAGCAAAGCATACGAAGCATGCCCAAAAGTAAACCAACCCCTTGGACTACTACGAAAAATCCCATCGGATTTCAAAGTAGCACGATCTAATTAAAAAATTTCACCCAATTGAGCACGTCTACCATATGTTTTCACAGTAGCAGGATCACTATAACTCAGTCCATTGAGTTCACCGCCATAGAACTCAATAGTTACACCGACCTGTTCAACACTATACTTTGATTTTGCTCTTCGAAAAGGAACATCGGCTCTAACAATTTCGTCTCCTTCTACCAAAACAACCGAAAATGTTTCAAAAAAGGTCGACTATGGTGTACAAAAAGTTCGCGCCCTTCTTTATCTCTAAAAACAAGGTGTCCTAACCATCCAACAGCTATTCCATCCTCATTGTCCATGGAACCCGCTCTGAATAATCCACCTTTTGCGGGATTATTCCCGATATAATCATAAAAAGTTAGTTTTTCAGGAATTTTAGACCAAGCTTCTGATAAACTTTGATTTTCGGCTAACCCGGCACTAACTCTTCAATATATTTCTTGCTGGAAGTATCCCTGATCCCATTGATAACGAGTGGGCCCAAATAATTCAATCGGGATAGTTGCTGAACCATACCACATAGTTCCAGCAACAACAAAAGCTGCAAAAAATACAGCAGCGATACTACTCGAAAGGACGGTTTCAATATTTCCCATACGTAATCGATTGTATAGACGTTGGGGCGGAAGAACACTAAGATGGAATAGGTCTGCTAATATGCCCAATGTACCTGCTGCAATATGATGCGAGGTTATTCTGCCTGAAACAAAAGGATCAAACCCTTCGACACCCCACGCAGGATTTACAGCTTGTACCCTTCTGGTTAATCCATAAGGATCGGATACCCATATTCCCGGACCATACAATCCGGTTACATGAAATGCACCAAAAACCAAAGTAACCCAACCCTGAGAGAAATAAATGAATTCCAAAAATCTTCGGCAAATCCAAAGAAGGTTTTCCTGTACATTCATCACAAAATATTTCTAGATCCCAATACATCAAATGCCAGACAGCTGCTAAGAAGCACAATCCAGAAAATACAATATGTGCTCCAGCCACACCTTCGTAACTCCAAATACCCGGATTCGTTATAGTCCCTCTTATGATACTTCAACCCCCCCATGAATTGGTTATTCCTAAAGGAGTCATGAAGGGTATAACGAACATACCTTGTCTCCACATGGGATCAAGAACAGGATTAGAGGGATCAAAAACTGCTAATTCGTATAGGGCCATTGAATCGGCCCAACCAGCAATAGAGCTATATGCATTATATGAACAGAAAGCAAACGACCGGGATCATTCAATACAACGGTATGAACATGATACCAAGGAAAACCCATGGAAATACCCCTTTATCAACGAAAAATAGATACTATGTAACTTTATTGCTCTGAAAGAAAAACTATGCTATGGACCTCCCCCTTTGAGGTGAGGGAATTATCTTGGCGAAAAGATTAATATTTGGACTATTCTTTTAGTAATAATGAAAAAATTCTATTCTATTCATAGGAACAAAAAGAAGCAGATCTATTCTATACTCAATAAGTACCAATACGCAATGGTAGATGGGAATTGATCTTATTTTATATGAGTGAATGTATACATACTTGTTCATCATTCAAAAACCTATTCGGAAGAAGTTTCTTCCTTTATTCATTCTATTTTCCTTTTTTATGAACTTCTTAAATCTATGTATAAAATATGCTAAACGATAAAATCTGATAAAGGCCGATCTTATTTATTAAGACAATAAACCCGCTGTTACGCTTTTACATCAAAGTTAGCTAGAATAATTCATTTTGTCTGTTTTCTTTGCTTTAATGCCTATTGGTGTTCCAAAACTACCTTTTCGAAGTCTCGGAGAGGAAGATGCATCGTGGGTTGACGTATAGTGCGACTTGTCAGATATATTGGGTCATATGGTATTTCCCCGTTCTCTCCCTCGATCGAGATATCCTCTCTTTCGCCCAAGACGGATTGATTTAATTATAAAAAATTTGAAGCGTGAAATGCAATTAGATCTATTTTTTGGGGGGTATCTAGATTAATATTATCAATTAGAATAATTTATTAATTTATGGTTTTCTCAGTTGTACTAATAAAATGAAGTATCCAGGCTCCGCGTAGAAAAAACTTAATTTGGAATCTATTTATTCTATGATTACTACTTGTATCATATTCGATTTATAAATAGCATTGATAGAAAACTTTTAATCAATCGAGTAATATGATGAATACATTGGTTGAATATTTGGTTAAAAGCATGAAATAAATTGAAAAAAAAAAAAAGAAGTCATAGCAAAAAAGACATGCTATTGGGGCATTTGTCCTATATGTGCAAATCCAAATCAGGCAGATCTTGACTCGGAGTAGAACATAAACCTAAAATAATTGAAGAAGACCATTTGGGAACAAGAAAATGACATCGCAAGTGAAATTTGATCTCGATGAAACAATACATCAATGAAAAGTTAGCTCGAGAAATTGAAAATTTAATGAATTGGTTTTTTATTTATTCAAATTTATAGTATAGATAAATGACCGCGGGCCAAAGGACAAAACTCATCCATTTTTAAAAATGGAAGGTAAGAAAAAGCCCCTTCATTAGAAGTTAGAAAGAGTCATCTAAAGAAGGCTAAAATCTAAACATTTATTCTTTTTTTCGCTATTTTTTTTAATCGTATGCATCAAAAGGTGCCCGTACGGTTCTTAAGGGATACAATTTGATCCTAATCAATCGACTTTATCGAGAAAGATTACTTTTTTTAGGCCAAGAGGTTGATAGCGAGATCTCGAATCAACTTATTGGTCTTATGGTATATCTCAGTATAGAGGATGATACCAAAGATCTTTATTTATTTATAAACTCTCCCAGTGGATGGGTAATACCCGAAGTAGCTATTTATGATACTATGCAATTTGTGTGACCAGATGTACAGACAATATGCATGGGATTAGCCGCTTCAATGGGATCTTTTATTCTGGCCGGAGGCCAAATTACCAAACGTCTAGCATTCCCTCACGCTCAGTGCCAATGAGTTTTTTTTTTAAGACAAAAAAGAAAACTATGCCTTCACCATATAAAATATGAATATTAAGTAATAATAGCATGGCACTTTGAATTCGGTATGAGAATTTTTTTCTTGTTTTTTTTTCTAAACCATTAGGTTATGTATCGAAAGAGTAGTATGAGATAAAAGGCATTTCCGATTTTAGCTGAGTTATCAGAGGCCTCTTTCAGCGTCACAAACTTTTTTGTTTTCACAACGGAAGACTCTTAACAATATTTATGTTATGAAAGACTACGAAATATTTATTTTTAAAGAAAAAAAAAGAAACTTTGGGATTGTTGAATAACAAATGAAATAATAAAGCAACGGAAGCATCATAGTATTTTAAAATTACTAAAAAGAAAAGGAAGGGTGGTTATTGGATCATTTACTGCTCTGGGTCTGCTAGATCCTCTATTTTCTATTCCTTCGCTGGAAGGTCAAAATGAATTCCATTGTGGAGCTGTATGCACTGCACAAAGGATGCCTGTACGATTGTTAATCCTATCTTTTTTTATTATCTTTGACTCATCATGATCATGATATGAGATAGAGAAAACCATTTATTAAATCATTAGGGTAATGATGCATCAACCTGCTAGTTCTTTTTATGAGGCACAAATGGGAGAATTTCTCCGGGAAGCGGAAGAACTACTGAAGTTGCACGAAACCATCACAAGGGTTTATGTACAAAGAACAGGAAAACCCTTATGGGTTGTATCCGAAGACATGGAAAGGGATGTTTTTATGTCAGCAACAGATGCCAAGCTCATGGAATTGTTGATCTTGTAGTGGTTGAATAAAAAATAGCAAGGATTTCACGCAAAAATCCGAAATATGAGATTTTATCTTTCTTTTTACCGGGGGTTAATATAATATTTTCTATTACTATTAATCCTATTAATTATTAATATTGAATATAGAAGTAATTTATAATCAATCCGGTTAGGATTGATCTAAACCAACTCATTATGTATACAATTCACCATGCCAACTATTAAACAACTTATTAGAAACACAAGACAGACAATCAGAAATGTCACCAAATCGCCCGCCCTTTGGGGATGCCCTCAGCGTAGAAGAACATGTACTAGGGTGTATGTGTGACTCGTTTAGACCATGGACCGGGACAAAAGAAAGTACAAAATTTTTCCCGTATCAGTGATGAGTACCATTGAATAGGATAGAATGAATGGAAGAACTCCGTTCACTACCTAAAAATAAATAAAAAAGATTTATCGTATCCTTTTATTCTTTTATTGTGTATAAAATTATGGTTTCTATTGGTGCAAATCCAATCATCTCAATTTTCAATTTTAGATGAGAAAAAATTCCCCATTGGTAACAAATGCTTATCCATTAAGTAGAGGAAATCCTATTTAACGGAAGGATTATGGCCTTATTCTTCCAAGAACGGACTAAGAGGGTCAGCTACCCAACTAATCTTCATAATTAAATACCGTTAGATCTCGTTGTGAAAGACCAATTACTAGCTAATTCATGGGTAGAGCCAAAGAGGGTGAACTGTACAAGTTAACAATAACATTGATGAAATAAAAGAAGGAGCTCCGGTGTATAGAGAGGACCTCACCGTTTAAGAAGTAACCATAGAAACGAAGGAACCCATTATTTCTTTATCGATTTCTATTTTGATTTATTTACTCTATGTTTGTTTTTTTTTATACCTAGTATGAATACAATTTGGTATTTTGGGGTGACTAGAACAAAAAAAAAAAGAAATCATGGCCGGGAAGGTTATAGTAGCAAAAGCCATTGGAATTTTTATTTTATACATTGGAAAAATAGGTTTTGTTATTAATAGACTCGGCAAGGGGAAAGGAATAACGGAAAGAAAGGAAATCAAATTAGTTATTCATCAAAGTTTCATTTATTCAATGACTAGAATTAAATGAGGATATATAGCTCGGTGACGTAGAACAAAAATTCATTTATTTGCATCAAGCTTTTGAGGGGCTCATTCAAGACTTACTCGAACTATTACTCAACAGAAAATAAGAGCTTTGGCTTCAGCTTATTGGGATAGAGGTAGGCAAAAAAGAAATTTTCGACAGTTGTGGATCGCTCGAATAAATGCAGTAATTCGATCTAATAAGGTAGACTACAGTTATACTAGATTCATACACAATCTGTACAAGAGGCAGTTGCTTCTTAATCTTAAAATACTTGCCCAAATCGCTATATTAAATAGAAATTGTCTTTATATGATTTCCAATGAGATCATAAAATAGAAGATTGAAAAGAATCCAACGGAATGCTTAAAATGGAATTCTCTGGAGAATGAACTCCGAGAAGGTAGAGTAGAAATTAGTATGATAAAATATGATAGTATGATAAAGTGGTCAAAATGAGCAAATATGTTCAATAAAAAAACGATTTATTCTTCTTCCACTATTCTTTTTTTTCTTACGACACGACAATCATATCTAGATTTTCGGATTTTTCGAACAAAGCATCAATCTGCGGTTGAGTTTGGATTAGAATTTTAATTCAATCAAAGAATAAGTCTATTTATTCCTGGTTCTAAGACCAATAGTTCTAGCGGTCAACTCGCTTCTTTCAAATTGTTTCTCATTATTAAGAAAAGGTAACAAAGATAAAATACGAGCTTGTTTTATAGCAATAGTAATTAAGCATTGCTATTTTAAGGTCAATCTATTTACCCATCTAGATAATATTTTTCCTTGTTCAGTAATAAATCGACTAATTAAACTCATGTTTCTATAATCAATTCGATCCCTCGATTGAATCTAGGGCAAACGCCTACGAAAAGATCGTTTGGATTTAAGAAGAAGTCGCTTGGATTTATCCATGGTTTGTTTATTCCTTATCCTGAAAATCCTATTTTGATCGGATCTAAAATGATTTAGAATTAAGAAATAGGATTTGGTTTGTTTATATTTAAATCTAAAATATTTCTAATATATGTAATTTTTCATCTTCCTTGGATTGGAAAAGGGTGACACACAGACGATCAGTTCAATCTATTTCTTTATCTCCCCATGAATCTTATGTTTGTAACAACGGTGACAAAATTTTCTCAATTCCAATTGACTAGGCATATTGTGTCGATTCTTTTGAGTAATATATCTGGAAATCCTGATTGATTCCTTATTAACACCATTTCGAACACAACGAGTACATTCCAAAATAACTGTTACTCGGGCATCTTTACCCTTGGCCATGAACCTCCCTTGGATTTTTTATTCACGCAACTCTTCCATTTTCCGATCCAAAATGAAGAAAAAAAGATAAGTTAGTAACTCGAAATAAAATTATGAAAGATTTCATTATGATCAAATATAAAATATAGTAATACAATGATTTCTAAATTTAAAATCCCGGTACAGTTTTTCATTTAAGTATCTTGTATGATATTGTTGTCCTAGCCATCACATTTTCGTTCTCACTCTTTTATTAATTCAATTTGAACCCGGCGCCGAGTCCGAGTTTGACTGAGGTTGAATCCATTTTTATTCTCTCTCTTTTCCAACTTATTTTAAGTCTAAAAACTCTAAAAAAAAAAAGAAGGGGAAGGGGATTAGTCACAAATATTTGATTGTTTTTCTAATCTTCTTCACCCCTTCCCAAATCAATAACTAGAATGAAAAAAATGGGAATACCAACGCATCTGGGAATAACCGATTGATCTCGTTTAATAGTCCCGCTAAAGCCCCGAACCATATCGTACTTACTACCGGTGCCATGGAGAGATATGTTTTTAGTTCTCGCATTTAAAATCCTCCTACTTTATAGTAATTTGTAATACATAATGGTATGTAATACCATCAAATGTATATATAGTTAATAACCGCTTGTATTGTCCGCGGAATTCCTAATTAAAATTGAAATGTACAACAGTTCAGTAGATATTCCCTTTTTTATTAAAAACAAATATGTCGCTTCTCCCCCACCCAAATATTGATTTTTCTTTACGGCGGATTTCATATTTATTATTTCATACGTATATAAGTCTTTTTATTATATTTTATATATGATATTAGACAAAAAAGAAGAAATGACAAGATAATTTGTGTATACCAATGGAGGAAATAAATAAAAAATGTGGAAAACAAGACAGGGATTCTATACAATGACACTTAGACCAACTGAAAGGGATGTAGCGCAGCTTGGTAGTGCGTTTGTTTTGGGTACAAAATGTCACGGGTTCAAATCCTGTCATCCCTACCTATTACTTATCTTCTGAACAGTAACAAGGAATCAATTGAGATCCATAAAAATTGAACATACATATACCAAATCAATCTTTTTTTTTTATTTAATTTTATGCTATTCTATATGATAATATATCTATGGAAGATATATTCGGGTTGCATTTAGTTTGATAATAAAACGCTCTTAGTTCAGTTCGGTAGAATGCGGGTCTCCAAAACCCGATGTCGTAGGTTCAAATCCTATAGAGCGTGATTCGATTCTTGTTGTTGTTAGATGGAAAATTATACTGAAATAATAACTGATCCCCCCGTACATATTGTAAATATGCGGTCACAAATAATCCAGCCAAAGTAATAAGAAGTAGACCTAATACGATTCCAAATAGAAAAATTTCAATCATTTCAATTTAGTTGAATGAGGAAAAGGAGAGGTAATATCTATCCTTAAAATATTAATCGGTATTGCCCATGAATCTCAATGACCAAGAATTGAAAATTGAATTGACGAGGTAAAGAACTCTACAATATATAGAATATATGGAAGGAATACCACCGAAATGTTTCTTTTTTTGAATTGTGCATTCAATTAATTTTAATCAAATAAGTCGTATCTTGTTCAAACCGATAAATACAACTGAGGTTATAGTTAAAACTGCTAGTAGAAAACTGAAATAACTAGTGATAGTAGGCATGACGAGGCTAAATGAAATACGTTATTTTTATCCATATGTTTATAAAGCACTTCCCTAAGTTTCTATTTTTGAAAGATACGCAGTAAGTAAAAATACCAATTGAAAGAATATATTCAATTGAAAGTTTTTTATTCATCTATTATTATGATTATAGATGATACTAACAAAAATCTTGTGACATAGGTAAGAAATGAATTCGTCATCCGTCTCTCTATCCCACGATTCGCAATCAACGAATTCATTGCACAACTCAAGAGTTGTAAAAACTATTATTCTTATTATAAACAATAATTTAAGATATAAATATAGTAAATATATAAATCTATTAATGGATTCTAAATAATTAGAAAGACAAAATAAAGAAAAAAGAAAAAAGAAAAAATAATAAATAAACTGTGTTGTGTAACTTGATTCCAAAAATGAAATGCTCTTTGAATCGCTGAAGAATGAATGACCTTATAATATAATGCCCTTTATTTAAATTTGATTCCAACTAATTAGATTTTCTGTAGTGGGTTCATTCCCATAAAATCTTGAATAAAAAGAAAAAAGTATCGCACGATCAGATCACTCGAAACTAGGTTCTCCATTTATTCTTTCCATATTAAAACCATTCTTCTAATTAGGTGAAGAACGATCCTTTGAGTCTAATATAACAACAATAATCCGTGCATTACGAATATTTATTATTATTCTATTCGTTGTTCTATTTCGTTCATCGAATCCTATGTACTACTGTTATTTGTTACTAGACGACTAACTAATTCCTTAAAATAAAAATAAAAAAAGATTCAAACAAAAATATAACTATAAACACAAAAGAAATATTTCTAGATTTCACGTTTAATTTAATTGAATTTTGGGACTATAAGAATCTGCTTCCTAAATTATTATAAACCAACCAGTTAGATTCATATTTTACCCAATCTTTGCTTTCTAGCCCGAAGCCAATAACCGAGAGAAACCATAATACTACATACAAGAATTTTTCAGAATTTTCTATTGAATGAATGGTGCATGATTCTACATCGACAAGCACCAAGAAAAGAAGAAACAAATTTATTATTTAGTGCTTCATTTCGATACTTATTGTGAAATTGCGTTGCCGCATCAGAAGAAGGATAGCTATACTAATTTAGTATACTCTAAAAACACCCTCGGTACAATATTGACGATCTTACAAAGATATAATTTCAGTTAATTTCCATTTACTAATCTCATCTTTTATGGAATCGATCCCCTTTTGACTGTACAAGAATATGTGGAGCTCGGCATGTCTGGAAGCACAGGAGAACGTTCTTTTGCTGATATTATCACCAGTATTCGATACTGGGTCATTCATAGCATTACTACACATTCTCTATTCATTGCAGGTTAGTTATTCGTCAGCACGGGTTTAACTTACGATGTTTTTGGAAGCCCTCGTCCAAATGAGTATTTTACAGAGAGCCGATAAGGAATTCCATTAATAACTAGCCGTTTTGATTCTTTGAAACAACTCGATGAATTTAGTAGATCTTTTTAGGAGGACCAAATGACTATCGATAAAACTTATCCTATTTTTACAGTGCGATGGTTGGTTATTCACGGACTAGTTGTACCTACCGTTTCTTTTTTAGGGTCAATATCAGCAATGCAATTCATCCAATGATAAACCTAATCCGAATTATAGAGCTATGACACAATCAAATCCGAACGAACAAAATGTTGAATTGAATCGTACCAGCCTTTACTAGGGGTTATTACTCATTTTTATACTTGCTGTTTTATTTTCCAATTATTTCTTCAATTAAATAAAAGAAAATACTAAATAATAGTACGAATTATCTTATCCCATTCGGAAGGATATCATCTCATAATTATCTATGACTGTTTCTGTCTCTAGCACGACCACTTGATGAAATGGGGAGGGAAGTGGGACAAATGGCCGAGACTACTGGAAGGATTACTCTTTGGATAATAGGTACTGTAACTGGTATTCCTGTGATCGGTTTAGTCGGTATTTTCTTTTATGGTTCATATTCCGGCTTAGGTTCATCTCTGTAATAATTGGATGAACTGAGTTGTAGACATGAAAGCATAAGAACTCAACAGGATCCCCCTCGAATCAGAAAAAAAGAGGGGTAGGTCCCGTTGAGCTCTTACTAATTAGAATTATACTAATTTATTCATATAAATGAAAAAATGGATCTTTCCGATGTTTCAAACAACTTCATTTCTTTCTAATTCTGAATTGCTTCAAAAAATTGATTCAGACCATCTCTTTCACGATTGTATCGGTCAATACTTTCAAACAAAGCGAAAAAAAAAAGAAAGAGAAAATCACTCGATTCCCTCTTTCTAGTTGACACAATCCCAATATAACAATGATATATTTCTATCGATCAGATATCACAAACCCTTTAATATATTAATATTAAAATCGAATTTGAAAATTCATTGAATTTGTTCACTACTTATGTAATAAATCGAAAAAAAGGTTATGATAAATCGAGAAAAATTGAAACTAAGAATAGGGATCTTTGACGAACGGGATCAAGAATAATTAATTAGTTTATTATTTCGACACAAGAAGAAGAAAAGGAATTTTTCTGGTATCAAATACTAGGAAGATGAATAATTCCTTCTAGAATCCTTTGTTCCCTTCATTTTTTTTTCTATTCTCCATTTACTTATCTTATTTTTAATATCTAATCTATTTTTCTTTTTGATTCTATTAGGAAAAAAAATAGATACATTCAATGACATTTCAATCTGGCACCGATGACATAATAATACCGCTCCTATTTATATTGTAAAAAACAAAGAAATAAAGAAGAGGTAAAATAGTCTTCCTCACAATATCCATACTATGACTAGTAATGTGGTACAAGTCATTCCCGAAATACGGTAGAAAAAGAATATAAACAAAAACAAGGCAAAAATTTTTCATAATTTTTTTATCATACATAATTAAATTATAGAATTGCCAACAAGAATTTGGTCTTTTTTTATGAACTTGATGTTGATAAATCTGCAAATTTAGAAATTCATTTCGGACAATTAAACCTTCTCAAACTGTTTCTTTTTAAGAACTAAAAAGATTTGTGCCAAAATAACAGATGCAAAAAAGAACAAAAGGCCTTGGGCACGTAATGGATCTTGAAGGACTATTTCCGCATCTTCTGACCAAATCCTCCCACATTAGGATTACTCGTTAATGGTTGATCAAGTTTGATAGATTCGCCCTCTAAAACAAAAAGTTTTGGTCTTGGAGGGATAATATCAACCACTTGACGCCCATTCGTTGCATCAACTATGGTTATTTCATATCTTCCTTTTTCTTTTCGTATTATTTTGCTTACTATACCTGCTGCTGTAGCATTATAAACATTATTATTACTCTTACTCCCGTCGGGATAAATCTGACCCCTTCCCCTGTTCCCGCCTACGTATATGGGATATTTTAAGAAGTGAACATCTTTCTTAGTCGCAGGGTCCGGGGAAAGAATAGGAAAGGTGATTTCACTATATTTCTGACCAGGAACAGGCCCTATCACAAGAATATTTTTTTTAGTGGGACGATAGCTTTGAAAAGACGATTGCTCATATTTTCTTTTATCTCAGGAGAAATACGATCAAAAGGGGCTAATTCAAACCCTTTGAGTAAAATAAGAATAGCCCCCACATTCAAACCACCCTTTTTACCATTCGCAAGAACTTGTTTTAGTTGCATATCATAAGGAATTCGAACAACTGCTTCAAATACAGTATCAGGAAGTACCACTCGTGGAACCTCAATATCCACGGGCTTATTAGCTAAATGGCAGTTGGCGCAGACAATACGGCCGGTTGCTTCTCGTGGATTTTCATAACCCTGTTGTGCAAAAATGGGATATGCATTTGAAATGGGTGCCCAAGTTAGTATATATATCATGAGTGATATGGAAATAGATCAAGTAATCTCTTCCTTTATCGAAGAAAAGGTATTTCTAGTTTGCATGGTCCAATCATTGAGCCCAAAAATTTCTACAATAAAATTAGGTAGGTCCCTAGTATAGTTCCCTATCCATGATTCTGCTATTTACTGAAATAATGTTACTCGAATATAGGAGGCATCCTTCGGGATGGGTAGAAGGAATAAGTACAATTTGGAATTTTTTACTTATGTACAAAGTAACAAACATTAGATTTTTCAGTCATTCGTTGAACGATAAATCACTACAAGTGACGGAGATACACGATTTAAATAACGGAAGATCCAATATTGGAAAATTGTGTCAAGAATGACTGGAAAAGCTGAAACAAGACCGAATATAATTTGATCGTTATGAGAAAATCCAAAATCTTTGTAGACAAAACCAATCATTAGTTCCCAACCATGGGCGAATGGAATCCTATACATAAATCAGTTAATAAAAGAATAGAAAAAGCTTTTATTGTGTCGCTTAAGTTATATAGGAACTCTTGAACCCAAGAGTTAAGAATAACAAGTTCTTCATTACCAAGAATAGAATAATCATTTAGAATAACGAAACAGATTATATTTTTCGAGAAGTGCAAAATCGTATGGATACGATCCTCATTGTGCATCTTGATCAATTGGATCGTTTCTTTGTAGATTCCGATACGAAGCTTTTGTAGATTTGTTTCTGGGTATTCCTTTAGCATTTTGTCCAAGAGAAAGAGTTTCTCTAATTCTATAACTTTTTTTATAATACTCTTTTCTTGAATATCATTAAAAAAAAATTCGGATTGACTAGTATTCCACCAATTAGTAACCCAAGATTCTAGGCTTTTATTAAATGAAAGAGAGATCCACCAGGGCAAAAATACTATAGATGCAAGATATAGAAGGGCAATGAATGCTTTCTTTTTTGCCATTTTTTCGTCTTTGATTTTTTAATGAACTCACTTCATTTGTTAACTCTCTACACTACTAATATTTATATCAAATATAAGTTCTATTACAAGTCATATGGATACTATTATGAATCTATTCCCTGTTTTTTAGTTTTTTGTGATTCATTAGTTAATCCTTGAGTTTCGAAATAATATAGAAAGAAAATACCAAAGAATCCACTTTTGTTACTGTGGAGTTGATTTACATACGATCAAAATTTTGAACAAAGACAGTTTTTTGGCTGTTCAGTATACATCTGCTTTGGGTCAAATGAGCATTCTGAAGAAATTCCAGTTAAGTTATACTATTACTATGGTCTATAAAAAAGACTATTCTTTCATTTCAGTTTTATCCCTCTTGCTATGAGCTAAATTCATTCTGAACTTCATTTTTCAAAAATTTCAATTGGTACATGCAAGAAATAGGCCAATTTGGCAGCCTTTTGCTCAATTTCTCGTGGGGTTAGATTCTGATTGATACGAGTCAAGGGAATGGCCCCTTGGCCTCTTATTTCCATATAAAGGACATGACGTGCATAAATACCCTCTTTAACTTCTATTATGATGGACTGAATATCTTTCATAAGGAATCGGAGGAAGATTCGACGATTTTTTCCAGGAAACCCCCAACGAAAAATAGACACTATTTATTCTTTTCTATCGAATCGATCATAATTGCTACCTACATTCCACAAAATTGTGCACCACAAATAGGAGCTAATAAAGAGACCGACAATCCCATAGAAAGACATTACGATCCCCTGGGGAAAAAAAATTATTTGCTGAGACGGAAATAAAGATATCAAATCCCTACCAAGATAACTGGAAGTTCCAACCAATAAAAACCCTAATGAACCTAAAAAAAGGATAAAAGTCTAGCTGAAATTGCCGATTTTTCGAGATCCTCTTATAAATTCTATCCATATACGTTCTGATCGCCAATTCATACTGAATCTCGTTGCATTTTAATTGAATTGATAGAATAACAAAAATCTATTTGACTTTTTTTGTTTCCGAAGTAACTCTAATCAACTAGCACTATTTTGATTTGATGTTATTATTTTAGATCTAAGTAATTTGATCTAAAATAATAACATCACATCACCTTTATATGATTCCCTATAGATACCTACATCCATATAGATATATTGGTTTTATATCTCAAACATTCATCACCCGATTTATTATATATTTTCAATTTTGAAATACTTATAATTTATTTCCTCAGATATCATGTTTACGCATGTATAATCGCTTATGTTTGGAGTAAGCCACATGTTAGACTCTAGTCTACTAAATAGATAGCTGTGTTATCGTAAATGTCTAAGTTTTGAAAAAAAAAAAAAATAGACGGCACTAGTATATTTAAAAAATCTTGTTTTTTTGAACATGAAGAAATAAAGAAGCCATTGCAATTGCCGGAAACACTAGGCCCACTAAAGGCACAAAAATAGAGGGTAAGGTGGTGAGAGTTGTCATAGAATGGATACCTCGAATTAATATTTGTATCTGTTATTTATTGATTGTTATAAAAGGTATCTTATAATTATACTAATTCACATATAATTATACTAAGTAATATCTATGTGAGTATATATAGAAATGGAATGAGGAATGTCAAATTAAATAAATGGACTTACTCATCTTTCGACATGAAAGATATGTATCAGAATAGACTTTTGCATTATTTTAGTTATTATCTTGTCTTATCATTTTTTGAATAAAATTTCATAAAGATTTTCGTACAAATTCCCCAAAAGTTATTTATAATCCGATCCAACAACAGGGATTCTTAGTAAAACTAGAGATCCTCTAGAGATGTAGAAAGATGCAAGACTCTGTGCCACTATTTGCTATAGTTGAATTATATATACACATGTAATGTTAAGAAGGGAGCATGAAATTCATTTTATTCCCCTTGCCAAATTTTGCGGAAGAAATAATTTGCTCTTTTATTTTGTTTAATAGGGGTTTCCTAATTACTAATCAGGAATATCGGTAAAAAAAATTCTCCGCATGATTCTTTCTACAATTTAATCTTATGTTACCAAAGAAAAATCCATTCTTCGAATTTGCACTTTGATTCCTATAAACTAAATAACTACTTTTTCGGCACAAATCAAAGAATTCGTTTTTGAAGTTTTGAGTTAAGTAAGGCTTTACTTGATTTAATTTTGATTCAAGGGAACAAAAGCGTGGAGATGAACTAACTCACTCACAACACCTTTTAAAGGATTACGTGATACGATTAGATCGAATAAGCCCTTGTGGAATAAATATTCAGCCGCCTGTGAACCCTCAGGGACTGTCTTATTCAATGTTTGTTCAATTACTCTTTTACCCGCAAATGCGATGTAGGCATTGGGTTTGGCAATAATGATATCCCCCAACATACCAAAACTAGCTGTCACCCCACCAGTAGTAAGAGATGTAAGGATTACTACATAGAATAATTTTTTATTTGATTGATAATCATATAAAACGGAAGATATTTTTGCCATTTGCATCAAAATTAAACTTCCTTCTTGCATGCATGCTCCTCCAGAAGCACACACTAAAATAAGAGGTAAAATTGATTGGTAGCATACTCAATCAAACGAGTGATTTTCTTGCCTACTACAGATCCCATACTACCCCCCATTAACTAAAAATCCATAACCCCAATTGCTACAGGAATATCGTTTAATTTACCTGTGCCTGTTTGAATAGCCTCAGTTAATCCTGTCTTTCTTTGATAAGAATCAAGACGATCTTTATAAGGTTCCTCCTCTGAATGAAATTCAATGGGATCCAAAGAGACCATGTCTTCATCCATAGGGTCCCAAGTACCTGGATCAATCAAAAGTTCGATTCTATCTGAACTACTCATTTTCAAATGGTATCCACATTGTTAACAAATATTCAGTTTTGATTTAAAAATTTTCTTATAATTTAATCCATAACAATTTTCGCATTAAACCCACAAATGCCTGTATTTTTTAGTTACATCTAGATCATTAAAACTTTTTGTTCTATTTAAATCACTTCCATTCGTGCTAGTTCTTATACTGGAACTCTCACTTTCACTACTATTTCCACCTTCACCACAAATATAACTATAAGTTTAATTGTCATTGTAATTGTGACTACCACTTAAAATGTAACTATCAATACAGATTTGAGCCCGAAGATAATTGTCAATGCAACTATTAATGTGATTATTCCAACTATATTTAGTATCATACCTGTAACGATCATAGTGGGAGTCAGCACTCTTAGATATATTATTTTGATAAGTAGAGTTCCAAAAACTATAAAAATAATTTTCTAGTTCATTTACAAAAGAAGGATCATTGTCAATCTCAAAAATTTGATTTTCAATATCCAAATATATGGAATAACTGCTGCTATTACTATCCCTAACTAAAAAAATGTCATCAGATACGAAATTCCGAATGCCGACTAAATCATCAATAGTACTGTAACTAGAATTGTAACTATCACTATGACTAGGAATGTTTTTATTCATATCATTTATAATTGATCCTTCACTTTCAATAGGACCAAGACTATTGATTGATTTACTTAGCCTACACCTGTATTCTAACTCCCCATTAGACAACATCGAATTTAACCATCTTTTTTCCATAGAGCTTTCTTGCCCCTATTTACATGAAAATACAATAGATGAATAGTCATTCGATAAAAAAGAAATCATTTGAATATCTCATTTCCTATCAGAATAGGATCTAAATCCAATCACTAGGATTATTAACTACTAACGAGTCGGTCTTAAAAAAAAGGGTTCCGTTATATGTTATATATAGTGAGTGATACTTAGCGTCCTCGCAAAAGAGAATTTTGTTTTTTCAATTAAATTTTTCATTTTTAAATAGCGGTTTCTAACATGTTATGTCAAATTCACATAAAAAAAATCGTTGTTCTCCCTATGAATATGAAGAACTTTTTCATAAAATCTCGTCTGCTAAAAAATTTGTATTCCAAGCCAGAACAAAAAAGGACAATATATAGGATGGGTAGAAGAAGTTGTGATACTTGGCTCGATCCAAGATCTGAAACGACACTATGGGATATAATATATTAAACGACTACACCAATCCTAAGGATCCATAGGCTTAATTGCGGATCCAGCACAACAATAAAAATGTTTAAGTTGTTTCGTCTTAGATTTTTATTTCAATTTTGTATATCTAGCAAAAAGATACACAATAATATCTTAGTATTGTATTCGACTCAATCCTTTTAGTAAAAGATTGGGCCGAGTTTAGTTTAATTATGAAAATCAATTACAATTAAAAGAATGAAGAGTAATTAATGGATTACAAAGTATCCATTTCCTCAAATTCAAATTTGATCTCCTTCCATACTTCACAAGCAGCAGCTAGTTCAGGACTCCATTTACTAGCTTCACGGATAATTTCATTACCCTCACGAGCAAGATCACGTCCCTTATTACGAGCTTGTACACATGCTTCTAGAGCTACTCGGTTAGCTACGGCACCAGGTGCATTACCCCAAGGGTGCCCCAAAGTTCCTCCGCTGAATTGTAGTACAGAATCATCCCCAAAAATCTCGGTTAGAGCAGGCATATGCCAAACGTGAATACCACCGGAAGCCACTAGTAGAACACCTAGTAAAGAGACCCAATCTTGAGTGAAATAAATACCGCGGCTTCAGCCTTTTTCAATAAAATCATCACATAGTAAATCAACAAAGCCTAAAGTGATTTCTCTTTCCCCTTCAAGTTTACCTACTACGGTACCAGCGTGAATATGGTCTCCATCAGACATACGTAACGCTTTAGCTAGTACACAGAAGTGCATACCATGATTCTTCTGTCTATCAATAACGACATGCATTGCACGATGAATGTGAAGAAGTAGACCATTATCTCGGCAATAATGAGCCAAGCTAGTATTTGCAGTGAATCCATCTGTTAAGTAGTCATGCATTATGATAGGAACTCCCAATTCTCGGGAAAATACAGCCCTTTTGATCATTTCTTCACATGTACCTGCAGTAGCATTCAAGTAATGTCCCTTGATTTCACCTGTTTCAGCCTATGGTTTATAAATAGCTTCTGCACAAATAGGAAATGGTCTCTCCAACGTATAAATGGTTGGGAATTCACGTTTTCATCATCTTTGGTAAAATCAAGTCCACTGCATCGACATTCATAAACTGCTCTACCATAATTCTTAGCGAATAATCCCAATTTTGGTTTAATAGTACATCCCAATACAGGGTGACCATACTTGTTCAATTTATCTCTTTCAACCTGGATACCATGAAGCGGGCCTTGGAAAGTTTTAATATAAGCAGTACGGATTCGCAAATCCTCCAGACGTAGAGCACGTAAAGCCTTGAATCCAAATACATTACCGACAATGGAAGTAAACATGTTAGTAACAGAACCTTCTTCAAAAAGGTCTAGAGGATAAGCTACATAAGCAATATATTGATTTTCTTCTCCAAGAACAGGCTCGATTCCATAGCATCGTCCTTTGTAATGATCAAGACTAGTAAGCTCATCGGTCCACACAGTTGTCCATGTACCAGTAGAATATTCAACAGCTACAGCGGCCCCTGCTTCCTCAGGTGGAACTCCCGGTTGAGGAGTTACTTGGAATGCTGCCAAGATATCAGTATCTTTGGTTTCATATTCAGGAGTATAATAAGTCAATTTATAATCTTTAACACCAGCTTTGAATCTAACACTTGCTTTAGTCTCTATTTGTGGTGACATAAGTCCCTCCCTACAACTCATGAATTAAGAATTCTCGCAACAACAAGGTCTACTTGTTGGAAATAGGGTTTTTAACCTAGGGGCATTTATGTAATTGTGTAGGACTCCTAGGGCTTCCTATTGTCTATTGATACAGTGAGTCCCTGTGTATTTAGTGTATCAGTTTTAATAAGAAAAGACTTTATATCATGGTTTTTCTCCCTGCACTAGGGTTTCCACGTAATCCTGTTGTTTTCTCTTCCCTCTTCTCTTTTTTAACATGGTATCAGAGTGCGGTGATGAAAACCTAGTTGTTATGGAAGAGAATCAACCTCAATCCTTCTCTGTTGATGGGTCTTCAAGTTTCCACATGAGAGCGGCAATCCGGGCAGCGGTAAAGGAATGTTTTCAGGATGCCCTACCGAAATTAATATCTGTCGTTCAGGTACAATCCTTGGAAAATTGTCCTCAGCCAACCGGGTATCACTATTCCAGAACAAGTCAAAATCTGATCAGAGCTGGAGCCGGCCACGAGGAACCTTCGATTCCTGATCGAAGCTATCACGATTAGGGTAGAGTCGGCGGCAGTCACGGCAGATTCGGCGGTCTCGAACGTGAGGAACAATTTGACCGCGAGGAGGTGTTGATCGTCGATCAGAATTATCAGGGCAGAGGAAGCAGTATTAGGGTCGAGAAGAAGAGTGGGAGGATCAGATTAGGGTTAGTACCGGTCTGGAGAAAACCGGACCGATCGGGGTTAAACCAAGGCAGACTAGCCACCGGTATTTTAATTTCGACTCGAATTGATCTGAAAACTCGAACCGATCCGACCCGAGGCAGAATATTTTGTTTCAGTCCGACCCGCGAGTCCTTCATTTTAACCCATGATCCGACCCACGATCCGACCCACGACCCGAGAGCTCATCTGTCCGACTCAAAATCTGTTCTACCCAGTTTTTTGCACCAGACGATCCACTTTCAGCCCATCCAGCCCGACTCGGTGATCTGGTTTCCTTCAATAGTTGAACCGATGGTTTTTTCACATCCAAAAATAGAGGTCTCGAGCAACCAATACCTGTTCCGATAAATTGTGGTTCAGCTCGTTACCCAGATGATGTAAGACAACGATTGGCTTACTTACAATAGCAGATTTCTAATCTGGATACGATGTTCGGTGCAAATCCTCAACGGGTTTATTCAAAAAATCCGGTAAACTCATTACCTATAGTGCCTAACGTTTCCTACTTATTTGGTTCGATGGGTAATTCTGTAGGATTTATCGTCGGAGAAAAATTAAATGGCCAAAACTATTTTTCTTGGTCTCAATTGATCTGGATGGCCTTAGAAAGGCGCCACAAGTTTGGATATTTGACAGGTGAAATTCCAAAGCCGGCCCAAGGTGATCCACAAGAACGAATTTGAAAAGGAGAAGATTCGTTGCTACGTTCTGTCTTGGTGAAAAATATGGAACCCTAGATAGGAAGACCGTTACTATATGCTGCCACAGCCAAGGATATCTGGGAGGTGGTGCAAGATCTATATTCTAAATGATAGAATGCCTCTCAGCTATATACACTCGATAAACAGGTTCATGAATCCAAACAATGGTCTATGGATGTTACCTCTTATTTTAACAAACTGTTTATGCTGTGGCAGGAAATGGACTTGTGTAGAGAAATTGTCTGGAATTGTCCACAGGATGGGGCCCAATATTTGAAGATTGAGGAAGCAGATCATGTTTATGTGTTTTTGGCTGGATTAAATCCAAAGTTTGATGGGGTTCATAGTCGGATCTTGGGCCAGCGTCCGATTCCTTCACTTCGAGAAGTCTGTTCTGAAATACGGCTGGAAGAAGATCGGTCGTGTGCCATTGATAATACCACCTCAACTACTGATGCAGCTGCTTTTGTTGCCAAGCCGTCCGGTACAGATGGTGATAAGAAACCTCCTCCCGTTTTGTGAACATTGTAAAAAGCTTTGGCTTACGAAGGATCAATGTTGGTACGGAAAGCCCCTAAATAGCAGACGACGACAGTCTCACGAAAAATCTAATACTAGTCGTGCCCTGGAAAGCGATTCAGTAGATGACCAAACTCAGAAGAAATCTCCTGGTGACAGTAAACACAGTTCAAGTACCGTTGGGGTTAGTGCAATTGCATAGTCAGGTAATTTTCCTTCTTTTGGCCTAATTAGTGTGAATGGTAAGAAACCATGGATTATGGATTCAGGGGCTACTGATCATCTTACGAGTTCCTTAAAGTTATTTATGACATATAATCCGTGTACTGGTAATGAGAGGATTCGAATTGCAGACGGGTCTTTTGCCCCTGTTGCAGGAAAGGGCAATATCTCTCCATTTCATGGTTTAATTTTACGTGATACCTTACATGTGCCTAAAATATCATATAATATGTTATTTGTCAGTAAACTAACAAGAGATTTGAGGTGTAAGGCGATTTTCTCACCTGATTTAGTTTTATTTCAGGACCTGAAATCGGGGATGACGATTGGCACTGCCCGACACGATAGGGGACTCTACTTCCTTTTTGACAAGGCTTCCTTTAGGAATGATCACCAATCGGGGTTTATGTCTTTAAATTTCTTTGTTTCTGAAAATGATGTTATGTTATGGCATTTTTGCTTAGGACATCCGAATTTTCAATATATGAAATACTTATTTCCTCATTTATTTCGTAATGTTAGTACTTCTTCTTTTAATTGTGATGTTTTGTATTCGTGCCAAGCAACATCGTGTTTCTTTTCATTCTAAGCCTTATAAACCCTCGAGTCCTTTTTCTCTTATTCATAGTGATGTATGGGGTCCCTCACCGGTTATTACTTCCACGGGAAGACGGTGGTTTGTCACATTTATAGATGAACACCCGTCTCACCTGGGTTTTCCTGCTCACTGATAAATCTGAAGTGTCCTCTATTTTCCAACAGTTTTACACAACTGTCGAAACTCAATTTAAAACAAAGATTGGGATTTTAAGAAGTGATAATGGGCGAGAGTTCTTTAATGCCTATTTCAGAAAATTTCTCGACTCTAAAGGTATTGTTCACCAGAGTTCGTGTGCTTACACTCCACAACAAAATGGAGTAGCTGAGCATAAAAATCGGCATCTGGTTGAAGTAGCCCGATCTCTTATGTTATCTGCCACCCTTCTGTCATACCTTTGGGGAGATGCAGTTCTTACTGTTGCTCATCTCATTAATCGGATGCCCTCTCGTATTCATAATCTTCATACCCCTTTAGAGTTGCTTAAAGAGTCTTTTCCTACTACGTGGTTGATCCCTGATGTCTCTTCGGGTTTTTGGTTGTGTTGCGTTTGTTCACTCCCATGGTCCAAACTGCATGAAATTTTCTCCTCGTGCTCAGAAGTGTGTCTTTATTGGATATCCACTCCATCAACGTGGATATAAGTGCTATCATCCGTCATCTCGAAAGTACTATGTCTCTATGGATGTCACCTTTCTTGAGGATCAGTCGTTCTTTCCCGTTAGCCATCTTTAGGGGGAGAACATAAATGAAGAAGAGACTAATTGGTCCTCTTATGCTATTCCTTTAGAGTTAGTGCCTATTCAAACCTTGTCTAAACCTAATCCTGATCATGATAGTCTGGTTCTTCCTACCAATCAAGTTCCTTGGAAAACGTACTACAGGAAGAATCTCAGGAAGGAAGCAATGTCACCTGTTAAACCAGAACTATTGGCTCCAGTGCAGGAGTCAGACCTGTCTTCAGGTCCAGGTACGTGTATTCCTAATGATGTTCATTTATGTATGGAGGATGATGAAGGCAGGCATGACAAGGGGGAAGGAAGCAGTGATACTAAGAGAGTAGTAGAAAGGGAAACTGTAGAGGATGGAATGATCGAAGTTACGGAGGATGAAATAGTCCGTGCTAATGATGATGTAGAAGTTACTACTGAAGTTTCTGATACACAGATAGTAAATCATGGTGAGAAGCCTAAAGAGGTGAAAGAACATGATGCGTCACTTGATCTTCCTATAGCCCTGAGGAAAGGTACCCGTTCATGTACTAAATATCCTATGCATAGTTACATGACATATAGTAATCTGACATCTGAGTTCAAGGCTTTTACTACTAGCTTGGACACTGAAGTTGTTCCAGATAACATAAGTGTTGCAATGAAAAAACCAAAATGGCGGTCTGCTATTATGGAAGAAATAAGAGCTCTGGAAAAGAATAAAATCTGGGAACCGGTGACTTTGCCTGAAGTGCACAAAACAGTAGGATGTAAATGGGTGTTTACTATAAAGTACAAGTCAGATGGGATGATTGATCGATACATGGCTAGACTTGTTGCAACAGGTTTCACCCAAATATATGGAGTGGATTATTCTGAGACGTTTTCACCTGTGGCTAAACTTAACACGATCCGAGTGCTTCTGTCAGTAGCTGTGAATAAAGATTGGCCCCTACACCAACTTGATGTTAAAAATGCTTTTTTGAACGGGGAACTTGAGGAGGAAGTCTATATGAGTCCCCCTCCTGGGTTCAAGAGTAAATTTAAAAATAAAGTGTGTAGATTGAGGAAATCACTATACGGACTGAAACAGTCTCCAAGGGCCTGGTTTGACAGGTTCACGATGTTTGTGAAAGCACAGGGATATGTTCAAGGACATTTTGATCACACTCTTTTTGTAAGAAGATCGACATCAGGGAAAATTGCTATTCTTATTGTCTATGTTGATGATATTGCGTTATCTGGGGATGATGATGTAGAAGTCACAAGACTAAAGACAAAGATGGCTAAAGAATTTGAAATTAAAGACCTCGGGAACTAAGATATTTTCTGGGAATGGAAGTGGCTTGCTCAAAAGAGGGTATATTAGTTTCTCAACAAAAATATATACTGGACTTGCTAAAGGAAACAGGTATGACTGGGTGTAAACTTGTTGACACGCCGGTAAAATACAATGCAAAAATCGATGATAAGAATGATGGAATTCCTATTAATAAAGAAAGGTATCAGCGGTTAGTTGGGAAGTTGATATACTTGTCTCACACAAGACCAGATATTTCTTATGTGAGTCAGTTCATGCAAGCTCCTTGTGAAGATCATATGATAGCAGTTGAACGTATTCTTCGGTATCTAAAAGGAACTCCTGGTAAAGGTCTAATGTTCAGGAAAACTAATAAACGATCTGTTGAAGCTTACACTGATTCTGACTGGGCAGGGTCTGTTGTTGATAGAATATCTATGTCTAGATATTGTACGTTTTTCTAGGGAAATCTAGTCACTTGGAGAAGTAAAAAACAAGGAGTTGTTGCTAGAAGTAGTGCTGAGGCAAAGTATTGGGCCATGAGTCTAGGAATTTGTGAAGAAATCTGGTTGAAGAAAGTATTATCATATCTCCAGCAAGATAATGAGCTTCCAATGAAATTATTTTGTGATAATAAAGCCGCCATCAGTATTGCAAACATCCCAGTTCAACATGACAGAACTAAACACGTAGAGATAGACAAACACTACATTAAGGAGTGGTTGGACAGTGGAAACATATGCATCCCTTATATTCCTTCGAATCAACAAGTTGTTGATGTTCTTACAAAAGTGTTATTGAGACAAAATTTAAATTATTGTGTAAGCAAGTTGGGGCTTGTTGATATCTATGCACCAACTTGAGGGGGAGTTTTGGAAATAGGGATTTTAACCTAGGGGCATTTATGTAATTGTGTAAGACCCTTAGGGCTTCCTACTGTCTATTTATACAGTGAGTCCCTATGTATTTAGTGTATCAGTTTTAATAAGAAAAGACTTTATATCGTGGTTTTTCTCCCTGCACTAGGGCTTCCACGTAATCCAATTGTTTTCTCTTCCCTCTTCTCTTTTTTAACACTACTCGGCATGAATTAGGAGTTAATGAAACCTTTTATAGGAATCCTTTCACAAAATTCTCAACTAATATTATCAACTAATCAGAATGGTTCGTTATTAGACCATGGTATTTAATTCACCAAATACAACATTATTGTATACTCTTTCATATGTATGGCGCAACCCAATCCTTTTTTTTTTTTTTCAAATTTGTAATCTAATCTTTTTCCTCAAAATATTGAAATAAAAAAAAAATCACTCTTGACAGTGATATATGTTGTATATGTAAATCCTAGATGTGAAAATATGCAGAATTCCTATGAAAAAAAAAAAGAAAGGGTATAGGTAGAAAAAAGAAAAAACTAATAGATTACACCTAAATCGATATGCTGAAATAAGAAATAAGGACCAATGAAATGAAAAAATGACTCATAAATAGAGTTTGGGTTCGAATTCCATAGATAATATGGATGGTAATGTATATAATGATAGGAAAATGAAAGACTTTCGAAAGATTTTTATCCTTCCACTTGATATTTTGAAAATGGGTTGGTTGAACTTGCAATTTGACTCATTCAAATGGTGTAAGTCAACAATTGAATTTGATTCCATTGGACGGTACCAACGAAATCGAGTGCAAACTCCCATTTCATTTTTTATTGAATTAACCGATCAACTTGCTTTTCCATTGAACATTTATTTTGGATTTCAATAATTTTTTAAACAAAAAAAAAGTCGACATATTTCATTTTATTATGAGAATAAATCCTACGACTTCTAGTCCTGAAGTTTCCACGCTTGAAAAAAACAACTTGGGACGTATCACTTAAATCATTGGTCTGGTACTACATGTAGCTTTTCCCCTGAGCAAAATGCCTAATATTTACAACGCTTTGATAGTTAAAGGTCAAGATACTGCCGGTCAAGAAATTAATGTGACTTGTGAAGTACAACAATTATTAGGAAATAATCGAGTTAGAGATGTAGCTATGAGTGCTACAAATGGTCTAATGAGAGGAATGGAAGTGATTGACATGAGAGCTCTTCTAAGTGTTCCAGTCGGCGGAGCGACTCTCGGCTAAATTTTCAACGTGCTTGGAGAGCCTATTGATAATTTGGGTCCTGTAGATACTTGCACAACATCTCCTATTCATAGATCCGCCCCTGCTTTTATACAGTTAGATACAAAATTATCTATTTTTGAAACAGGATTTAAAGTAGTGGATCTTTTAGCCCCTTATCGACATGGAGGAAAAATAGGACTATTCGTTGGGGCTAGAGTGGGTAAAACAGTACTCGTTATGGAATTGATCAACAACATTTCCAAAGCTCATGGAGGTGCATCCGTATTTGGAGGAGTAGGTGAATTTACTCGTGAAGGAAATGATCTTTGCATGGAAATGAAAGAATCCGAAGTAATTAATGAAGAAAATATTGCAGAATCAAAAGTGGCTCTAGTCTACGGTTAGATGAATGAATCGCCGGGAGCTCGTATGAGAGTTGGTTTAACTGCCCTAACTATGGCAGAATATTTTCGAGATGTTAATGAACAAGACGTGCTTCTATTTATCGACAATATCTTCCATTTCGTTCAAGCGGGATTCGAAGTATCCGCGTTACTGGGTAGAATGCCTTTCGCTGTGGGTTATCAATCGACTCTTAGTACCGAAATGGGTTCCTTACAAGAAAGAATTACTTTTACCAAGGAAGGGTCCATAATTTCTATTCAAGCTGTTTATGTACCTACGGACGATTTGATCGATCCTGCTCCTGTCACCATATTTGCACATTTGGATGCTACTACCGTACTATCAAGAAAATTAGCTGCCAAAAATATCTATCCAGCAGTAGATCCTTTAGATTCAACCTCAACTATGCTACAACCTCGAATCTTTGGTGAAGAACATTATGAAACTGCACAAAGAGTTAAACAAACCTTACAACATTACAAAGAACTGCAGAACATTATAGCTATCCTTGGGTTGGACGAATTATCAGAAGAGGATCGCTTAACCGTAGCACGAGCACGAAAAATTGAGCATTTCTTATTACAACCTTTTTTTCGTAGCAGAAGTATTTATTGGCTCCCCTGGGAAATACGTTGGCCTAGCAAAAACAATTAGAGGGTTTAAATTAATCCTTTACAAAGAATTAGATGGTCTTCTCGAACAAGCCTTTTATTTTGTAGGTAACATCGATGAAGCTACTACGAAGGCTACGAACTTAGAAATGGAGAGCAAATTAAAGAAATGACCTTAAATCTTAGTGTCCTGACTCTGAATCGAATTAGTTGGGATTCAGAAGTGAAAGAAATCATTTTAGTTACGAATAGTGGCCAAATTGGGGTATTACCAGATCACGCACCTATTGCCACAGTTGTAGATATAGGTATTTTGAAAATACGCCTTACTCCTAATGACGGATTGTTAACGATGGCTCTGATGGGTGGTTTTGCTAGAATAAGAAATAATGAGGTCACTATTTTAGTAAATGATGCGGAAAAGGCTAGTGACATTGATCCACAAGAAGCTCAGCAAACTCTTGAAATAGCAGAAGCTAACTCGAGGGAAGCTCAGGGCAAGAGACAAACAATCGAGACAAATTTAGCTCTCAGACGAGTTTGGACACGAGTAGAGGCTATTAATGGCGTACCTAGTTAATGCGTCTAAATAATCAAGTGAAATGAAATTTTCATGGAAAAAAGAATTACAATTAAAAAATGAAATAAATATAGATAAATATAAAGTGAGATGGAAAAGATAGAAAATCACTAGAACAAAGTTAAATAGAAAAACTTGTTAGATACCATTGCTTCTGTGGTATCTAATAAGTTCTACCTACTATTGGATTTAAACCAATGACTCTTGCCGTATAAAAGCGATACTCTAACCACTGAGTTAAGTAGGTCATTTATCATCACAAAGAAAAACAAATGGGCCCTATCACATCACATCGATAGATTATAAATCGAATATTATTGATAAGAAATACCAATGAAACAAATCAACAAAATAGATCATAGAATATTCATCTTGACAAGAAATTATTTACATGATAAGATATGTGTCACAAGCACAAGGGCTATAGCTCAGTTGGTAGAGCACTTGTTTACACGCGTGCCAATGTTTTTCAGAGAAGTACATCATGTAATAAAAAAAGTTGATCTTATTGAGAAATCGATGTCTTACTCTATTACTTTTAGGGAACAAAACAAGAGAATAGTAGCCTGACAAAAAGTTCGGTCCGAATCGAGTGCCCCATTTAGGCACTAAAAAAAATCCATCATTGATTTGAGATATTGATATGGTGAATACCCAGTCTATTCAATGCTAGGCAAAATGAGTATCAAGACCTCAAAAAAATTATCTTTCGTCCTATCTTATGAACAACTTTAAGGTGTATGAAGTTTCATATTTTATTCTTTAAGCAGAAGCAGGACGATAGAGATTCCATTTAACTTAAGTTGATCTAGGTCAGAAGCATACCTACGTCAGGATAACCCTTCTTTGAAACACTTTGGTAGTGCTCCGAGATTCGAATCAAAAGAATGAATCAGAGCACATGGAACCATCTCCCTTTCTTTCTGTCAAGAAAAAATATGGTAGACTAACTTACTTATATTTATAGCAGTTAATGAAAAAGCCCAATGCAAAAAAATGCATGTTGGGTCTTTGAAACAGTTCAAATCATTTTGATAATAATAAGTTTGATCTGTTTTACCGAGAAGGTCTACGGTTCGAGTCCGTATAGCCCTATATTATTAATAATTCAAAAATAGAATCGTTTTCCCTTCCTCATTATTGTTTGTATTGTTTGTAACTGGACACTTGATTTGGTTCATCATTAATATCTTATCTTTGTAGATGAATTACATATGAAAATTTTCCTATTTTCCCATACAAAATCAAGAAATTAGGAATACTTCTTCTCTTTGGGATACCTACCCACTTCTAGTAAATTTTTGGAGTCAAAATCATGACATGAAACCGGTTAAAAACTCCACCATAACCTAATGCAAATCGAATGCACTAGTAAATCACATGGATCTAGGAACGACTTACTGTATTTGATTTGTGAACAAGCTAGAGTTTGAGAAACGAAGATCTTTGGTAACTTTCATTATAAACATTCTCAAATAGGCTTTTTTCTTGGTATACCTTATCTAGTAAAGTACAAAACTAAAGTAGTCGTCTTCTCTTTCCTTATTCAATAACTAAAAATTCCTAAATAGAAGTTCCTACTATATGTATCCTCTCTATATAAATATGTAATATTTAATATAATATATATTTATTATGGATATAATAGATATTATATAAATAGGATTCTAGTGGAGGAATCTTCAAACGAGACATGTACCGAAGCAAACAAACGAAAGGAGGTGATTCGATAAAAAAAAAATGAATTACTGTTTTAAGTAATCCTCAAAACAATAATTCAATTCAATTCGAATCAACTAATCCGGTATATTTTCCACATTGATAGGGGTACGTTTATGTTTTTGCTTTACGAATATGATATTTTCTGGGTATTTCTAATAATATCAAGTGTTATTCCTATTTTGGCATTTCTAATTTCTGGAGTTTTAGCCCCTCTTAGCAAAGAGCCAGAGAAACTTTCGAGTTATGAATCGGGAATAGAACCAATGGGTGATGCTTGGGTACAATTTAGAATCCGTTATTATATGTTTGCTCTAGTTTTTGTTGTTTTTGATGTTGAAATGGTTTTTTTTTATCCATGGGCAATGAGTTTTGATGTATTAGGGGTATCCGTCTTTATAGAAGCTATAATTTTCGTGCTTATCCTAATTGTCAGTTTAGTTTATGCATGGTGAAAAGGAGCATTGGAATGGTCTTAGTTTTTGAATATTCAGACAATTAAAAAAAAAACATTGAGACAGTTATGAATTCCATCGAGTTTCCCTTACTTGATCGAACAACCCAAACTTCAGTTATTTCAACTACATCAAATGATCTTTCAAATTGGTTAAGACTCTCCAGTTTATGGTCGCTTCTCTATGGTACCAATTGTTGCTTCATTGAATTTGCTTCATTAATAGGTTCAAGATTCGACTTTCATCGTTATGGACTGGTATCAAGATCTAGTCCCAGACAGGCAGACTTAATTTTAACAGCGGGCACGGTAACAATGAAAATGGCTCCTTCTTTAGTAAGATTATATGAGCAAATGCCTGAACTAAAATATGTTATTGCTATGGGAGCATGTACAATTACAGGAGGGATGTTCAATACCGATTCTTATAGTACTATTCGGGGAGTCGATAAGTTAATTCCTGTCGATGCATATTTTCCGGGTTGTCCACCTAAACCCGAGGCTGTTATAGATGCTATAACAAAACTTCGTAAGAAAATATCTCGAGAAATCTATGAAGATTGAATTAAGTCTCAAGAGGAGAATCGGTATTTTACGACCAACCACAAATTTCATGTTGGCCCAATTACTCATACTGGAAATTACGATCAAGGATTACTCTATCAACCATCATCTACTTCAGAGATCATCCCTCCTGAAACTTTTTTCAAATACAAAAGTGCAGTCTCTTCCTACGAATTAGTAAATTAGGCAGTATACTTTTGTACAGAATAACAAAGAACGAGTGAATCTTCATAAATTTTTCATTGTAAATGGGAAATACTTATACAAATAAAAATCAAAAAAGGGGGGGGGGGGAGATAAAAATGATGCAGGGTCATTTGTCTTCTTGGCGAGTCAAACATGGACTGGTTCATAGATCTTTGGGTTTCGATTACCAAGGAATAGAGACTTTACAAATAAAGCCCAAGGAATGGCATTCCATTGTAGTCATTTTATATGTATATGGTTACAATTATCTACGTTCCCAATGTGCTTATGATGTAGCACCAGGCGGACTGTTAGCTAATGTGTTACGAGAATCGAGTATGTTATAGATCAATCGGAAGAGGTATGCATAAAAGTATTTTCCGCAAGGATAAATCCTAGAATTTCGTCTGTTTTCTGGGTTTGGAAAGTGCGAATTTTCCCGAAAGGGAATCTTATGATATGTTGGGAATTTCTTATGATAATCATCTACGTCTAAAGCATATTTTAATGCCTGAAAGTTGGGTAGGATGGCCCTTACGTAAGGATTATATTGACCCCAATTTTTATGAAATACAAGATGCTCATTAAATAATACGAAACTAATCTTCACTTCGACAACTCAAGATATTCAAATACATTTCTACATTCTATTCTAGATATAGCATAGTAATTGAAGTCTCATTCATCTTATTATTATTGATTTGAAATATTAAAAAAAAAAAAGACAATTAGAGATTTGGTGAGATTATCAAATTTTTAACATACTTATTTTGGATGAGCCGAGCTAATAGGATAAACTAAATGCATTCTACATTATGAACTATGTATCACGCATATGACTTAGATGTGTTTTAAAAAGTCACATAGGGGGAAATGAAGAAATATAATATGAAAAGAGAATCGGATTCTAGTTGTACAGTATCTGAGATGAATCTTGGCCATTCCCACCTTTCAACTCCCCGAGACTAGACTTTTGGATCTTATAAGGAACTAATTGAACCTTTCAAATATGTATAAAGTATTAATTGAACGCGAGGAGACAGAGTATGAACACATAAAAAAGAAGAGGAAACAAAATAAAATTCTTTTCTTTTACATATCTATATATATCCTTTACATATTTATATAAGTATCCTTATTATCTTTACTTGTCTATTTTACTCATCTATAAATAGAGTAAAAAATATATATAGTTTAGTTAAAGGGTAGATTTCCAGATATCATGATGTGCCAAGAACCAGATTTGAACGGGTGACACGAGGATTTTCAGTCCTTTGCTCTACCAACTGAGCTATCCCAGCCATTTCCGACACATTATCCTTATTTTAATAGATGACTTTGGTCTATGTCAATTGTAAATCAGAAAAAAGGTATTCCAAAGTCTTCTTTTTGAAGATCCACGAAATTTCACGGCTTGGATAAGACTTTGGAAGTTTCAGTACAATAGACAGTATTGTTAATCATTCAAATTTCACAAGGGAGATTACTTGCGCAAGGATGTTCGTTTGTACATGTATCATATAGAATACATACCACAAGCCTTGTGATAAGAAATCAAATTTCCGCTCAAATATGCTTGTGAAAGAGTCGAATGAATGAGAAACATAACGAATTATGAATTGCTAATGAAAGGATAAATAATTAAATTAAAGAGGCCAACAGGCCTTTTTAGGGTTTTGGGGATAGAGGGACTTGAACCCTCACGATTTTTAAAGTCGACGGATTTTTCTCTTACTATAAATTTCATTTTTGTCGGTATTGACATGTAGAATGGGACTCTATCTTTATTCTATTCGCATCTGATTAATCAGTCCTTCAAAAGATCTATCAGACTATGTATGATGGAGTAAATGATTTGATTAATGAATATTTGATTCTTTTTTCAACTTGAAGATATTGGAATTGATTCATAACAATTCATTCATTTTGATACATCATTTTTTATATTTATATATAAATATCAAAAAAGAGAGATTCAAGTTGTCATTAATCAATATAGTATTTCAGTACGTAATACGTTTATCTTTCATCTTTTCTGAAGTTTCGATGGAAGGATTCATTCCCTTACTATCGTAACGTAGTCAACTCTATTTGTTAGAACAGCTTCCATTGAGTCTTTGCACCTACCCTTTTTTTTGTTTTTGAAAAAAGGATTTGGCTCAGGATTGCCCATTTTTCATTCCAGGGTTTCTCTGAATTTGAAAGTTATCCCTTAGTAGGTTTCCATACCAAGGCTCAATCTAATTAAGTCTGTAGCGTCTACCAAATTTGCCATATCCCCCTCTTTTAAGATTAGTATTGCATTATGATGTCCTTCCCCATTTTCTTTCATTTGTATTATACTGGAACCATTGAAGTCATTAGAATACTGATTTCTCTATTGAAAAGTGTTTCCTCCTATTGGATTTCTTGTGTATCTTCTTACATCTCTCACTATCGGAGACCCGTATTTCTATATTGAATTGTATATTCTATCATTTCTATATATACAATTCAATATAATTCAATATAGATAGATATATAGACATATATATTTTCCCTTCTTTCCATTTTTTTCTTAGTAAAATTTTGAATACTTAAACGGTCAATTCTTTTTTTCGTCTTAGCTTCCACTTTCAGAATGAAAACAGAGAAATACTTCATTATCATCTCAATTGCATTTAGTTGGTTTGGATTGCACCTTTTAATTTTTTTTTTTTTTTTTTATTCTTACCCTACCCTTAGGGTAGATCCTTTATAACATAACTAAAAATAACTTTATTATTCGATAAATTATTTAATATAGTATAGAATTATGATATTAATAGAATAGCCATTAACCAATTATTCTATAACCCATTATATTATATAATATATTTATATTATTAATATATTATATATATAAAATTATATTATATAAATATAAAATAAATATAAGAAATTTCAATATCAATAGAAAATATAATATAAAAAGAGAAAATCAAAATTATGTAATGAAATATTGTAATATTTTCATTTCATTTAAATAGACAGACGTTCAAATAGCGTAGTAAAAAAAAATAAAGAAAAGAGTAAATAACTAAAAAACTTAAAATCAAAATAACCAAAAATCAGAAAAATAATAAGAATTTTAAATGTCATTTGAATTCAAAACCAAAAATTTACTATCTAATTGAGATTAACATATTAATTATTGATACACATCCATTTGATAATAGATCAAAATTTTCTATCGCTATATTCTATTAATCGTTATATTAATTATTATGTTCTATAATAGAACATAATTATTAATATTTATTTGAAATGAAATTAGATTCTATATTCATATTAATTAGAAATAGCTAAGATCCCAGTAATTTAGTAAATTACTATGCATGTAACATTTCTATTATGTGAGCCCACTTAGCTCAGAGGTTAGAGCATCGCATTTGGTCATCGGTTCGATTTCAATAGCTGGCTTTTCTCTATTTATTTTAAATTTTTCTATCATTCATGTATCATTGAGCGGGACCCTCGGTAAACAAAAGCGCCTTCAACCATTTGACCATCTCTCCTACAGAATGATTATGTCCCAAAAACCAAGTTAATGGTGAGTCATTCATATTCAATTTGTTTTTGATAGGCACGTCCAACCAATTCTAACTATAAAAATAATTTTTTTTTTAACTATGTTTAATGGATACTTTTAGCTCATGATTCTATTTAGTTTTTTAAACTATGATTCCTTTTTTTTATATCAAAATTCGACTTTTACAGTTTTCAATTTTCCACCAACAATTGTTTATCCATACATAAATATAGTCAAAATTTATGAATCATAGAATAATTATTCGATTCTTTTTGCTCTTTGTATCATAATTTAATCAAAAAACTTCTAGAATTACCTCAATCTGTAAGATAAATAAAATTATTTTTTTCTTCAACTTCGCTGAAATCAAAATAATTCTCTTCATTCTGATCCTACTACATTTGGATGAAATTTAACCGAATTGAAATATTTCTTCTGTTTTATTGATTCCTGTGAACTCAAAAAGAAACAATTTGAATATCGAGTGGGATTTTTTATTTTAATGAATCCGTTTTTATTTTATGTTATTTCGTACTATGAAATTCCTTTGTTTGTGGGATCATTTTCTCACGAGAGGTAATTAAAAGAAATTATAGAATGGGATTGTTACCGATGCCTAGATCTGGTGGAATAAATGGAAATTTTATCGATAAGACATTTTCAATTGTAGCCAATATCTTATTACGAATAATTCCGAAAACTTCTGCGGAAAAAGAGGCATTCACCTATTACAGAGATGGTGCGATTTGATTTTTTTTTTCAATTTTCTTTACTGCTCTCCGTCTTAGTAGAAAGACACAATATTCGGGATAGAAAGAAAACAATAATTGAAATAAATCTACGCTTCTTGGAGGTGCAATTTGAAAATCAAAATATTCCTTCTGTCGTGTATCCCCGATTAATGTAATCTCAGATGCTTTAATTGTCGATTCTAGTATTAAGCGAAAGGTGTAACCTATGGATTAAGTCAACCATACTCCACTAGTAAAAATAGGTAGTAAAGGGGAAGAAGCACTACACCTAGGAATCAACAACACGAAAACTTTGTTATAAATTATCCCTTTTCCTTATCGGGATCGGAACTTAGAAAAATGTTTGGGACAATAAGCATCCATCTCGTTTGTATTTTGGATACCTGTATAACCATCGAAGACTGTTGAAGTGACTAATTCCTGGAAATTTAGAGGCGTTGAGGACAAAGAAATTGTTAGAGTTAACATTTTTTTTTTTTTATCTAGTAACACCATGCTTGATGTTAAGAAAAGATCTTTTACAGGAAGGTTGGCTAGAGATTTTTTTGTAAAAACGCTAGTCCCATGAGTTCATAATGAGAGTATTTTAATCTTTTTTGATTTCATGTATTATTCTCATCTCATTATGCACATCACAGAAAGGGAGAGCCGTATGAGATGAAAATCTCTCGTACAGTTCTGGAACGGAGATTCTTTGAATGGAATAACGAACGACCGTAACAGATGTCGGCTCAATCCGAAGGAAATTATGCGGAAGCTCTACAGAATTATTATGAAGCTATGCGACTAGAAAACGATCCTTATGATCGAAGTTATGTACTCTATAACATAGGTCTTATCCACACAAGGAACGGAGATCATACAAAAGCTTTGGAATATTATTTTTGGGCACTAGAACGAAACCCGTTCTTACCACAAGCTTTTAATAATATGGCTGTGATTTGTCATTACATGCGATTATCTCCACTATAGAAAGAAAAGAAAAGAGCAAATTCGCTAATATATACTAAAAAAAATAGGCTTTCTACATATGTATTGTTCAAACTAACGATTTGTATCAACTGTAGCAAAGAAAGAAACTTCATAGAAGTAGAAATATGAAGAAATAGGTATGCCTAGATACTTTATTCTATGGATAAAGGATCTAATTGATAGAAGAAGCACCGTAAAGATCAATTAGTCAGGTTTTGGCCGATACAATAAAAACTGCTTACTTATATCATGATATAAGATCAAAATGAAGGAATCCACTTATGTAATAGGGTGGATCCCCTAAGATATTGAGCAGCGGTGTAGCATCAGATCCCAAAGACAGTAAGTCTTTTCTTTCTTATGAAGGAAAGTATTTTTCAAGGATTCTATATAAATTTCTAGATGAAACCGAGATAGTTATCTTTCAGAAAATTGTAACGATAGTGGAATGCCTCTGCTTTATTCTTCTTAAGGTGGGAGAAAAGATAAAACTTATTTAATTATTCAGCAAAATTGAAGTTTGAAACTTATATAATTAACCTCTTTTGCTTAACTTGAGAAAAAAAAATGGGCTAGATCTATGAAAAATTTCATTCAATTAGATTGGGATAGCAAAAGAATTGAGTGTTGAGCCGTATGAGGTAGGAAACTCTCAAGTACGGTTCTAAGAGAAGGAATTTATCTGCCTATTCCGACCGGGGAGAACAGGCCATTCGACAAGGAAATTCTGAAATTGCGGAGGCTTGGTTCAATGAAGCCGTTGAGTATTGGAAACAAGCTATAGCACTTACTCCCGGTAATTATATTGAAGCCCAAAATTGGTTGAAGATCACAAGGCGTTTCAAATAAGAAAACTCTGTTTATTTTTTTTATTTTAATTATTAACTGCTATGCTATTATGAAACTTTTCTTTTGATAAATATTTTCAAATATGAATGTTTTGTATAAATATATAGCTATTATATTTAGCTAGTATTAGTTAGAAATTTTGATATTTTGATATTTGTTATAATTCTTTGTTAATCAAAGAAAAGGGATAATTTCTCAGTGAAGAACCAATCAAGGAATTTCATTATATCCCTTCTAATCTAAGATCGTTCAAATTTTTTTTAGTATTTTGTAGGGGTAAACGATATAGAGGTACATTAGAGAATGTATTTTATATAAAAATAAAAAAATATGTTCTATGTAAGACAAAGTAGTTCCATTTAGGAACTTCTAATGGAGATATGTGAATACATTAGGTTCTACAAAAAATTTGTTTTGTTTTTGTGTCAATTCAAAACCCAGAAAAAGGTTTTATAAGATTCAAAAGGTCCGAGAGTGCCTCATGGCTATGGCTATGTCTATTTGGTCAAAGTCACTTGCCAACAATTAGTTCTGTAACTGGCACTTGACTCGAACTGCCATGGAATGGATCAAAGAACTGAACACGTTTCCAATACCGACAATAGCTCTTGCTGAAGAAATTGTAGCAGCTTCGACACCCATTGATTTTGCACCTTCTAACATCTCGTTTGAGAATTCTCGTCACGCTTTTTGATTCACGATTTGATGTTATGGATTCCTTGTAGATTCTTCCCTTCGTTCCTTTTATCTTGGGCATCTCAAAATGCTATGCATTCTTTTCGATCTTGTACTGACGCTGAGACCCAATCTCGATGAAAAAAGAAAAAACGTTCGCAACTACATCAAAAACCTCTATTCCTGAAGTAAACTCTAGTCGCTCTTGCTCCGCTCATATACTATTCGAAACCGAGAAAACCATCAAAATCTTCAATGCTATTCTCGTCTGTCTTATTTTGCAGAGCAAAGACCCCATTCATCCAAAGTAGTATTTTTAGTATAGAACAGAGGCATTTTGAGCCGATTACTACAACTACATGCACATCTAGTGCAGTGGCTTGGAAGCAAGCTACCTTGACCATCTTCCGAAGAAAAAAAGAATCGACTCATCAAACGCTGTAGGGGCGGACTGCTCTACATTCAGCCATGCCACTGTGACCCCCAAAGTGATCTTCTTCTAGTTGCAGGACGAAATTCGGCAGCCAATTGCTGGCTCTAAATAACCAGCCCTGCAATAAGTTCAATTCTTCCGTAACATAACGAGGCGGGGTTGCGGGCGAGCCGAGTGACATAGGTGCACAAGAGTACTTTGTGCCACAACCATCTTTTTTTTATAGGTTCTACGGACCGATGCCTGCTGCTTCATCTGGGAGAAAAGAATCATTGATATGCCGGTCATTAGAAGGAAGAACCATCATAAAAAGATTCCTCGTGTATCATCTGTAGCAAAACTATGAACGGGAGCTAGCAATCCGGACCGTATTGAAAAGGTTCCTGAGACACAGCATGGAAAAGTCACAATATTCAGAAACAAGGTCTAAGAATGAAGAAGGGGTAAAATAACTGAATGAATACGAGCTGTGGCTAATACCCGGGGCATAAAAGAAGCATTTTCTACGGGATCCCAAAACCACCAGCCACCCCGACCTAATTCATGATGAGCCCACCAACTTCCTAGTAAGATGCCTACGGTTAAAAAGCACCGACATATCAAGATCCAAATTCGAATTGGTTCCTGGTCCTGGTCAGAGACTACTATGTTCGCGCTGGTGGTCCAACAAAGAAGCGAAGTAGCGGTCTCTTTCTTTCCATTACGAACGATACGCTTTGCCTGCTCCCTCCCCGTGTCCACTAGCCCTCCCGTCTAGAGCGAAGAGAAGGCGAAAAATCACCACCGAAGCAGCATAAGCAGGCTTCTATTGCTACGGAACAATAGAGCAGGATAGTATTTTGCACCCACATGTTTGAATTTGACGCTAAAAAGCTCGCTTGTTATACGGGATCCAACGCATCCAGCAGAGCGAAGAAGTGTTCCATTCTTTTCAGTGACATCCTTCCGCATTGGTGGTGAGTGAAGTGCCACAATCCCATTCATCATTTTGGATCTACATAAGCCAAAACCAATAGCACTGGCGACGTCTCCGGCATAAATGCAAGGAGGATGTATAGCTGATATAGATCTTGTGGAATAGGATTTGATTCTATAAGCGGTTCGGTACGAACGAAGAAATTTTGAACAAAAGGATCGAAACTCGCTGATAGGAAAGAAGAGAAAAACAAAGCAATGCCAAAAGTTCCATCAATCTGTTGTTCATGGATAGACGAAGCTCTCTCTTTATCATCTCGTGCCAAATGCAACAAAGGATGAGTCCTTTTTCCTTCTCGCAAACCACGGGAGCACCGGGAGCCCAGAGGAGCAAAGCTCATTTTTGGGTAAAACGGCACATAAAAAAGGGTTGGCACGTCAAAAGTTCGGTTCCTTTGCGAACAAAGTTCAGAATCAACAAGGGTTCATAGGACGAAGGGAGTGTACAACTGGGCCGCAACCCCATATTTTTGTTCGTAATGAGGGAGATCTCGAATGGGGTTCTTCACGAAGTTCGAAAGAAAGGAATAAAAAAGAGTTTCTCTATGGCCTCCTCGTTTTGAGACATTATGGCTTTGGGGTTGACCCCGGTAACAAAGAAGGAATCCATAAAAACTTGAGATCCAACACCATGATAAAATACTACCCTCATGATTAGACCATGTCCCTGAGATTTGATAAAAGAAAGATGCATTCGCGGTTAATACGTTGTAATTGGATAAGTTATTAGGAATATGACGGAACAAAAGACCAAAGAAAGAAAGAAGAATACATCAAAATGCAGGTGCTGCACCAAACGCTGGTGGTTGTTTCTTGTTGTAAGTGAATACAACGAAAAGACTGGGAAATAACGAATAATGAAACAATTCATATATTGACATTTCGTGCTCATTTCCAAATTTATGCTTTGTTATTCCCAACATCCGATAACCACAAGATGATCCACAAGAAATGTGGCAGGATTCGAACCTATGGCCAGCCTGCCCCTGACCAGCTGGGTTGGGTGGCCGGGTTAGCACGCCTCGTCACCTCTGTACCCGAAACAGATGTGTTGCGCTACCTAACACGTAACCTTTCGGGGTTTGGCTTCTGGTTATACCATTACCAATAGCGGGTAACCCCCGGGCTGGCCGCCCCTGACCTAATAAGAACCATTATCCTTATGACCAAACAAGGACTAGCTTACTTACTTCTCGAGCGATAGTTCCACGATCCCGATCAGCAACTTGTTGGGAGTAGGAGCATCCAAGCTTGCCCAACCTATACAAGGGGCTTGGAGATCGAGGGTTTTATGGGGGAGATACGGTTTCCAGGTTGGATTTGAAAAAGAAAATAGGACTAGTTGGGTCGATAGAGGTGGTGAAATCTAACCTTTGCATCAATGTTTGGCAGGGCGGGTCGCTTGAGTGTCAAAACCAAGCGGTGGTTGTTTTTCCTTGGCCTATCGAACCAGCGTATGCCATTCCTCCTTTGATGACTCCCAGTAGAGAAAGCCTCAATTTGCCGATGTGGATTGAAAGGAAGTAGATCCTTCCGCCTATCCGGAGTGTTGGAAATAAATCAATGGTTTTTTTATTTTGGATTTCCCGATCACTGGAAGCAATCTTCACTGGCACAAGGATCTCCTCATAGGAACCTCCACTATGGACAATGAGTTTACGAAGACTTCGAGTAGTGCGAGATAGGCTAATCACCAAACTGCTCTGGAATAGGTTAATCGCAAGAGACAAGAAAATAGAAGGTATCTTTTTCGAGAGCATGCCTTAACTTAATTATTTATTAATTAATAGGGTTTTCAAAAGGCATAGACTTTCTAAGTGAAGGCAAGCACAACGAGATATTACATATCCTCCCTGTCAGCAAGGCAGGTCCGCTATAAAGCCTACCCAGCCAGAAAGTCTTCAAGAACGGGAAAGCTGACCAAAAGACTATTCTATAACCGACTCTTGTTGCTGAATCGAAGGGGCTTGGCTTGTACCAGGCTTTAAAAGAGTTTTCTTCAAGCGAGCTGTCTTTCGAGATTTTTGGGTTGCATGCCCAAGGCAATGTTTTTTTTTGTAGAATGAAATGGATTGATCTTCGCTATCGTGCACCTTCCAACTACCTGTTAATGTTGCGACAGTGCTTAATATGAGGTTGCTCCTGCCTCAGACAGCTTCGAGGTTCCCATCGATTGCAGAGGTTGAAACCACTAAACTTGCTTATGCTCCCGAGTGCTCTTTCTATAAAAAAGATTGAGTAGGAAAAATAAACCGAACGTCGAATTGGCTTCAATCGAGATTTCCTCGGCTTCTTAGGCACATGAGGAACTGGCCTAACATCTTTTCAATCGAAATCCCAATCAAAGACAAGTTCTACCAAGGCCAGGATCTAAAAGAGAAGATTCACTCTCCGGAATTCCAAGTGACATGATTCATTCCTTCTTCAGCTAAAATGGAATGATCAAAGTCTCCTTCAGGTTCAGTCGAAGAGATCGAAGCGAAGTCATAAATTCAACCATTCGCACGGTCTCCCGACCTCTTTTCCAAATGAACCGAACCTCGATACCACATTCAGAAAAGAGATATAGCCATCTTTGACGGTTGCACACCCCCTTTAGATCGTTCTATTCGTGCTTGAAAAGACCCCATCGGTCCGCTCCTTTTAAGGGACATTCTTAGCCGTCTTCCGAGAGTTAACACCCCATAGATCAGATCGTTCACTCTTTTAGACCCTTAGTTTCACTTGGTTGGGGCAGAGTTTTGCCTTCCACCGAATATAAAAAACCTTACAGCTGCCTATAACCTACTGACATCTCGGCGAAGAGAATCATTATTTGTGTCACATTCTATAATTCGAATTCGGGAGAAGGCTTTCTAGTTATCTCTCAAATTATAGGCATTGAAGCGATCGAGCGGGAGAAAGAAAGAAAACTATTGCACACGCCCCTCTCCCTATCGATTGAGCCGCTTCGCCCCTCATTCGCCCTTCACTAAATGTTAATGAAAGCAAGCCCTTTAATCCTAATCTCATCTACTAAAAAGGGGGCCGGGCATAGCACGTTCTTTTTTAGGACCTATGTGTAGGCTATTACAGACGCATCATTAAACACTTTGCGAAGCGCGGAACCCCATCGACTTTGCAAGTAGACGACTTTCCGCTTGGGAATTATACAACCACCGAACCTTCTTTATCATGATCCAACCCACACCTAAGACCCAAGATTGAGCACCAGAGCAGCTCATAACAACATACCAAAAAGAAGAATGTGATGAGTTCATATTCTCCAGATTAGACTATAAAGCAGATAGTGGCAATGAAAAAAAAAAGCAGAAGGCCCTTACTACACTAAGCACTATGAGAGCCCCCTATACGGAAGGAGACTCTATATGGTCAAAGTCACTTTCCAGAAGAACTGAACACATAGATTGAACTATAAAGATTTCAACGATATAGCATTTATTAAAAATGCTAGCATTTTTAACAAAATTAAAAATCTAATTTTAACCAACATAGATTGAACTATAAAGATTTCAATTTTCTAGAAATGTAGTTAGAAATATGTCAATGGAACATTTATTAAAAACAAAACTATAAATCTAATTAAAAAATCATAATTTTTATTTTTTTTGAAAAAATAAGCACTTCACGCTTTTCTAAATAAGTTAAAAGTTTCCTATCATTAATATTAGGTCCACGTTAAATAATTTTAGATATAATAGAAATTTAGATTCAATCAATATATGTCAAAATTCAAAAATTCAAAAGTTTAATTTTAGAGTAATAACAATTGGTAGCATTTTTAGGAATAATAATCAAGTGTATAACATCATTTAAAAAAATTACAAATATAGATAAGTCTATTAGGGATCGATTTCTATCGTTCATAGACTCTTACTAGTGATATGGTCTATCACGGATAAACTCCTACCAATAATATGATCTATCAATAAACTATGTAAATTTAGCCATATTTGCATTTTTTCACATTATGTTATATCTATTAATACTTTGGGTCTAATGTCTATATTTGCAGCCGTCCCTTAATTTTAGGATATTTGTAATGCATAGTAGAATAAGAGAAAAAATCTAAAAATATATTACATTTTTAAAATATTTACAAATATGGATGAGTTGACTAGTCAATCTTTGAATTTTTTTTTAATTTCCAATTTCACCCTCCTTGTCTTATTTTGTTGTACAACTTTTTTTAGTCTTTTTATTTTATTTCTGTTCTTTGATTTTTGCTTCTTCCCTCCCTATTTTCATTTTTTCATTTTATTTTCTTTCTTAGTTTTTGCTTCTTCTCCATTTTTTTTATTTTATTTTTCCCTTTATCCGATTTTTGCTTCTTTCCTTTTTCTTTTATTTTTAAAATTTTTCTTTCCTTTATTTGAATTTTTTCTTCTTCCCCTTTTATTCACAAGAATTGTGAGGTTGATTTCCATACGCATGACTTGAAAGTATTCAATTCATAAGTGACTTAACACCAACAAGCCAAACATCAAGTTTGATTATTATAACAAATAATAAATATAAATAGCAAATGAAAATCTATCAATGATAGCCACTAATATTTTCTATCATTGATAGCTTAATCTTTGATTATATTTCCGTAGTTAATAGCCACTTGTAGAAATCTATCATTGATAGCCAACTTAGTAAATTTAATTAATAAAGTTGAATCTCGAACTAAAATGTAAGTGGAATGCCTAGAAGTTATCACTAATAATATGTTTATCGGTGATAGAAGCTATCATCGAAAAGAAAAGAGACTTATAAATATTTGGGAAGGACAAGAAAGAGGCAAAAAGATATTCAGTGGTTATGATTGATAGAAGCTACTACTAATAGCATGTTACCAATGATAGGAGCTAATACTAATAGCATGTTATCGATGATAGAAGTTATCCGATAACACGTTATCGGTGATAGAAGCTATCACTGATAGCACGTTATCAGTGATACTATCACTGATAGCATGATATCAATGAGATAGTTGATAGCATCTTATTAGTGATGTTATCAGTGAAAGAAGCTATTACTGATAATCACAATATGAGTGATGTCAGTGATATCGGTGATAAAACTTAAGTGATATCTATATATCGAGTTTCTTTCAAAGGTGATAACCAGCTATAGAAATCTATTATTAATAGCCTTAAGTGTTAATATTTCAAGGTTGATTCTAATTGATGAAAGTCTATCAGTGATAATGACTGATAGTTGCTATCAGTGATAGCCATAATAAAAGATTATTACTGATAACTACTATGATAATTAAAGTTGTTGGTTTTCTTTCAAAGTTGATCACTATTTTTAAATCTATCATTGTTAGCCACTGATAACCTTAAGTAGTAATATTTCAACGTTGATTCCAATTTATGAAACTGAATCAATGATAGCTAATAATAATTGATAGCAAATTAAAAGTTAATATTTCAAGATTGTATTAATTTTTCTAAAATTGAAAGCTATCGTTGATAGCAATTATCATCGATAGCAATTGATAGAAGTTATCAACATAGCAGCTGATAGAACCTATCAATGGTCATCACTGATATCTGCTATCAGTAATAGCAGCTAATAGCAGCTATCAGTAGTTATCACTGATAGCTACTATCAGTGATAGCTTTTAATTTGAGAAAACCAGGAAGAAGCGAAAAAAATGGTGGCTAGGCATGGGTATTTTAGTCTTTTACCATTTTTTTTTATCTATATATGCATTTATTTTATTCTTGTACTACATATTCTATTATTTTGGGCTTAAGTTCTATTTATGCAACTAGCCCTTAATTTTAAGCTATAGGGGTAAGGGTGTTCATAGATTGGGTTGAATCACTTTTTAGATTCAATTTAATTATTTGGATTTGTAATTTTCTTTAGCCCGAATAACCATTATTAAATAATGAACTCAATCCAACTCAACCATGAAACATTTGGATTGGGTTGGGTTGGATACTCGGCTCCTTTGTTTAAATTTTTTTTTCTAAAAATCAATAAAATATTAATATGTAAAAATATTATTTAATTATTTTCAAATATTGAATTAAGATTAACAATTTAGTTTTAATTTATATTATGAAAATTTTCTTTTAAAGTGCTAAAATGTATTTTTAGGAGTTTTTAAAGAATATAAATTAGGGCTTTTTTCAATATAGGAAAATGAAACAAAATATTTACAAATATAGTAAAATTACGATAGTCTGCGATAGGCTTGTGTCTATCATAGACAACGATAGGCTACTATCTGTGTCTATCTGTGTCATGATAGACACAGATAGTAGTCTATCGCAGTTTATCACAAATAGACTATGATATTTTGCTATTATTTGTAAATATTTTCAGCAGTTTTGTGATTAAAAATAATTTTCTATAAATTATTCAAAAAATAATAAAATAAAATAAAAATAAAATTATGTATATAATTGCATCATAAGTTAAAAGACATAGATAGTAGTCTATCGCAGTTTATCACCAATAGACTATGATATTTTGTTATTATTTGTAAATATTTTCAGCAATTTTGTGATTAAAAATAATTTCCTATAAATTATTCAAAAAATAATAAAATAAAAATAAAAATAAAAGTATGTATATAACTGCATCATAAGTTAAAAATACATATTTTTTAAAAATTAATAATACGTTGGGGTTGGTTATCGATATTTTAGGTAAGCCCGTAAACCAACCCAATTCATAAAATATTTAATTATTTGAATCCAACTCAAATCAAATGAGTAAAACTAGGTTGGATTAATCGAATGTTTTCGGTTCATTGGGTTTTCGGAGAACACCTCTATATATAAGGGTGTAGAAAAGGTAAAAGAGAGATTAGACATACCACCGGGAGAAAGGGGGAAAGAAATGAATCATAGTCTTTCAATGAACATGAGAGCGAGCTCTTAGAGGGTAGGCTTTGCGTGACCTTATTGCATGGCTATTTTGTGACTTCTTTTTTCCCCTTCAAATTAATAATTTCTATACTCTTTTTTTAATTCTATATTCTTTATTTTAAGATTAAGTTTTATTTATATATTCATCATAAATATATTTTCTGAAGATGAGATTCAATATTTTTCTTTTATTTAAAACATATAATTTTATTTTTAATTTACAAAACTACAGAGAAAATAAAATGGGATAAAGGTTTTTATTAAATGTGTAACCAAAATTAGTTAGGGTTTGAGCTTGATTTATTTGAATGGGACAAAGTTTACCATATTCTTTTGAAACTAACCACATTTTCTGTAAGTTTCTCTTTCCAACTACAAAACTACACAAACCTCCCTTACATTAATTAATTTAGTGAATCAAATTTGTTTTATTCACTTTAATGTGATTTATATATCTTTATTAGACCAAACAAATATGGATTAAATTTAAAGAATGCTAAAATGAGATTTATACATTTATACTTTACTATAACATAAGTAAATAATATAAAACCTCTATATAAACACTTCGTAGAAACTTTAGACTTTACTTTTTATCTCTTTTGTCTCTATATTTGAATAATGATTATGTCGTCATAAAGAATATAGCTAAACTAATAAAAACTTATTACTATTAGCCTTAAGATTAGAAGTTTGATTCTCCTCAACCTACATATAATAATAATAATAATAATAATAATAATAATAATAATAATAATAATAATAATAATAATAATAATAATAATGAAGCTCAATTAGAATTAGAGATAAATTTCTTTTCACTTGGAATACTGGCTCAGAAATATTTTAAAATAAGACTCAAATTAAATTAACCAAACTCTTTTAGTAGGTAAAAGTTCTCTTCATGTAACCAACAAAAAGAAAATTAACTTTTTGAATTTTAAGTTACCATTAACCTTCATTTTCTCAACTAATAAATTTTTACCTTTTGTTAAAGAAGAAAGGGAAATTGAAATTTTTTGTGTTTTTTTTCTCTGTCTTTCTCACATGTATAGCACATGCCACAAAGAGAAGGGGTATATGAGAAAAGTAAAACGCCACTTAGAGGTATAAAAAGGTGGGTGAAGTGGGGGCTTTTTGGGATCACACTTTGAACTTGAATATTGAGTTTTCAACTTAAGCTTAATTAAAGCTCTCTACTTTTGGAGTTTTTGTAGTGATGGGAAGGCAGCCTTGTTGTGATAAACTTGGTGTCAAGAAAGGCCCATGGACTGCTGAAGAAGACAAGAAGCTTGTCACTTTCATCCTCACCTATGGCCATTGCTGTTGGAGGGCTGTCCCCAAGCTCGCCGGCCTCCGCCGTTGCGGCAAGAGCTGTCGTCTTCGATGGACTAACTATCTCCGTCCCGACTTGAAGCGTGGCCTCCTCGATGAAGCTGAAGAACAACTTGTCATTGACCTCCATGCTCACCTCGGCAACAGGTAATTCTCATTACAAAATTTTTCTCAAAGGTTTAATCGAAGGGGAAAAAGTTTCTTTGTGGTTTCTTGGGGTGTGTATTGCTTTTTTGTGGGATCTTCGAAGAAGATGGGAGAGAGGAACAACAAAGTGTTTAGAGATGTAAAACTGCATCCTATCGTGGTTTGGTCCCTGGTAAGATTTCATGTTTTTTTTTAAGACCTCAATTTTGAAGACTTTTCATAACTAATGCCTAGGGAACATTATACTTAGCTAAACTTCCTTTCTTTTGAGGCTTTTTTTTTTTTTCATCATGGGCTTATTCTTTTTTTATGTTCTTTTATTCTTTCATTTTTTCTTTCTGACCGAGATCATTTTCAACATTTTAGTATAATCTTTCACGAAGGCATCTGTCTTTCTTCTTCCTTCTTTGCTTGAAAACCTTGAGGAATTCCTGTATGTTCATCATTTCCTTCCTTCTTTGTTTCGTCTCTAAAGGATGTTCTCGTCGTTTTAGGTGGTCAAAGATTGCGTCGAGATTACCAGGAAGAACGGACAATGAAATAAAGAATCACTGGAACACCCACATAAAAAAGAAGCTGATAAAGATGGGAATAGATCCAGTTACACACCAACCTTTACAGAAGCAACAAACAGAGAGCTGCAGCCAAGGAAGCTCTACAGATTCCTCAGCAGCCATAACTCCATTATCAGAAGCTAATAGCACTGAGAAAGAACAGCCATTAACAAGCCAAATTTGGATGGAAGCTCTTCAAGATGATTCATGGTCGAATTTCCCAACATGGGGAAGTGAAATCTACAGCGATTTTGGATTATATTCTTCAGAAGATAGCTTGAATCGGTTGCTGGATTACTACAAGGAGCTTGGAGATGAGGATTTTGAGTTGGGGGATTTTAACAAACAGTTGGTGGGCATAGGAGAAACTGACTGATAAAATATTCCAGCACTTCAGTTCAGACTCATCTAATTACTCTAATTAAATGATACAGAAAGATGGGAAATTTAATTAGAAGATTATTGTTGCTTGGAAAATGTTTGAGAACTTAATTTCTTCTTATCTTTTTCTGAGATTTGATAGTGTTAACATTATGGTTGCACATATGTAAATGTAATTAGAAAAATCCTTCAATTAAATTAATAAATAATACGAAGAAATTAAAGGACATTGATAAAAGAAATTGAGGTTAATATAAAATTAGGGATGGAAACCAAAAAAAGAAGAGTCATTTCTTGTTTCTTGTTTTTTCTTCTTAAATTGTTTCAACATTTCCAATTTCAAGGTTGATTTGATATTTAAATTGGTTTGGAATTTTTTTTTGTTTAACTCAATTAAATTGATTTCTAGGAGTAGATTAAATTAGCCACGTTAGAACTAAATGAAGATAAATATATCAAATGAGACAAATTCCTTTCGAGATAGTTGGTTAAAGGATTTTCTACCTGATAATTGACACAGACATTTAAATCCCATGTAACAATTCTCAACCATTTACCTAGAGACATCTTCATTTGTCGGAAAGAAGGATTTTCTATTCCTTTCAAAATTGTGGTTTTTCTCTTTTTTTCTACTCTATCTATTTTCCATTTTATATATAATTTTATTTGAAATATAATTAATTAATTAATATTAGTTTAATAAAATTATTTATTTTAATAAATAAAAAATAATCTATTAAATATTTACTTAATTCACTTTTATAATAAAAATTTATTAAAGGAATGCAACTACTTTTTTACATAAATTATTAATTAATTAGTTAATAGTATCTTAAACATATTTAATTAGTAAATTAAGATTAGTTAAATTTAATTAGTACAAAAATATATTTTTCAATAATAATAATGTATTACTTTATTATTTTAATTATCCATCAATTATATATTGAGATTAATTTTAATTTGATTCTTCTTTATGAACATATAATTGTTACTGATTATTTATAATCAATTAATTATTTATTGTGATCAATTTATATTACCTCATTAATTATTAACATATCATATTTCTTAAATTTTTTTTAGTCTTCTTTATTAATATATCATATTTTTATCTTATTTTTCACTTTTTATACAATATATTGTTTATTAAAATATATTTTATTATACTATTTAATGAAATTTGAAATTACTAATGTTGAATTTAACTAATTATAAAAATGATTAAGTATTAGATTATAATGAATATGACGTTATTTAAATATATTTATTGGTTAATTTTAATTATAAATTACTCGATTTTTAAATATTTATAATTATAATATTATTGATTCTTAATTAATTAATTTTTACTAATACATTGAATGATATTTATGGTTTAATTAATTAATATATTAAAATTATGTAAGATTTTCATGCTTAATTTCATAAATTTAATACAAACATAATTTTTGTTCATAAAATTCTGATAACATTTTTCATGCACAATCAAACACAGTCATCTTTGATTCTCAGTTATCTTATTCTTAAGTAACATATTCCCAGGTATCATTTATTTTCAGACATCTATAAAACTTTAAATTAAACGATCCCTTAAAGTTTTTCCCAATCCTAAATCTTTGAAAACTCATGGACTCATCATTTAAAATGAATTTTTAAATATATGTTAGGATTTTTTTTAAACTATATATGTTGAGAATCTATTAAACACACAATTAAAATTTAAATCCTTTAAAGTGTATAAATTCACTCAACATTTTCAACATTTAATGACTTGTTAAATGTGAAATTAAAAGTTTAGCAACTTATTGAACATCGAAAGATCTATTTGATAGAAATTTTAAATTGTTTAAGATTCAAGTCTTATTTACTTCACCATTTGGTATTTGGATGCAATTGTAATTGGACTAGATTTTAAAGTGATTGACATGTAATCGTAAATAGACCACCTTTGATTGTGTTTATGAACCTGTTGAACCATTGGCGCTCAATAATAATGGACAACTTTTGATTGTATGTACCACCTATGTAATTCTCGAATTAAAAAAAAAAAAAAATGTATGTTTACTATAATACCTTCTAAACTATTGAAAATATTTTGTAAAAACTCATATATCGATTTTTTCCCTCTTCTTGCAATTTTCCTTAGTCTCACTTCACATATTCTCGCATCATTCTTCTGGTTGCTTCTCCATCTGCGTTTCCGTCGTCTTTCAGCCTTGCTGTTGCATTTGGAATTTAACCCTTGTTCTTTGAGATTTTCGTTCATCAATTTTGGATAAAAAATTTCAATTTGCAACCTCGTACTCGTGCATAGCTATCTCCTTACTAAAGGAACTCTTATACAAGAGTATCTCTAAGCGGAAGCAGATCTTTCCAAAGATATTCTGATAGAATTACCAAATTTACATTCAAACATACAGATATGCATCAAACTGTAAAATTAGCGGCATGCTTAAAAATAAATAACCAAGAGAACAAGGAAACTTACCAATTGCAGAACTTTTCTCCTCGACAAATCTCGCTCTCTCCAAGGAACGGGTGCTCCGCTCTGGCTGGAACGTCAAGCTATCATTCAGCAACACCACCGGTCGTCTACCACGAACAGTCTCCACAGGAACAGAAAGGAAGATGGGGATGACACCACCACTTGGAACCCTCGGTATTCTCGGTGTGAGAATCCAAAGAGTGGGCTCTGTTCGGATTTGGTAGAGGGTATAAGGAGAGAAAGATCGTATAGAACGATCAAGCAAGTGGGAGAATGTTGAGTCTATCGTATAGACAAAATGTTTGATTGTTTGATGTAGTACATGACCGTGTAGTAAATAGGCAGCGATCGTTTATACAACCGTTTAGTAAATGCTCAGCGCTAGACGGTCATTTAGAGAAATGTAGGCGATCGTTTAGAAAATGGTGCGTGCGTGTAAGCGATCGTGTAGTAAATTCGAGCTATCGTATAGTCTCTCAATTTACTAAGCGATAAGCAACAAATACTTCGTGAGCAAAATAACCGTGATGTTTTCAAAATGAAAACAATTTTTATTTTCTTATTCAGTTTCGAAAACTGATTGGAACTTCCCACTAACACATGATTACGGAGAAAATGGCGTGCACAATTATCCCATAATTGCCAAAATAAAATAATAAATATAATCATATTATATTCATTAACCTATAGTTTAATATTACATATCAACCATTGTGTTTTCTCCTCCACTAGATATAAATCATATTTATATCCATTTCCTCCAATTAATGTATCTCGTACATAAAGTTAATCATATCATATACAATTAACCAGTTCAATCATATCATATATAATCGAACTCCCTCTTGTTAATTTGAACATTTCAAACTGACCCAAAAACTGATTCTCAACTTGAATTCATTGAGCTACCAAGGGGACCTTATAGACAAATGACTCAAAACTCCAACAGTACGTGAATAGCTAACTAAACTCTTTAGCCACGAGATCCACCATCCGTTAACTACTACCAGGCATTCCACTAAAGACCAACAGCTGAACTCTCCTTACCATAGATATATTTCTGTGTCCATCGGATATAACTAATCAAGATAACCCTTCACAGATGCTCGTAAGTACAGTTGGGCCAATTAATCGTTTTGCCCCTGTAGTTACATCTAACTCCTTAAGTACCACTGATCCCTCTAATGAACAATACAACATAGTCCTACTATTTGTGGACACCTTTTGGGCCATGAGAAGGTGTGTGGCGCCACATCATTCAAACCACATTGTTTGGCGTTACATCGTTCAAGCCTTGGGATCAACACTAAATATATATGTAGTGCGAAGAGTACAACTGTCGGTCTTTAGTAGAGTGTCCGACAGTGAATAATTTAATTAAAGAGTTTAATTAATTATTCATGTACAGTTGAAGCTTCAAGCTACAGGTCCATGAGGTCGTATCTCAATAGGACTAAATGAGAATCAGTTTTTGGATTAATTTGAATTGTTCAAATTAATTGAGGGAATTAATTATATATGATATAATTAAGTTAAATTAACTATATATGATATAATTGTTATAATGTATTTGATACATTATCATATAAAGTTAATTTGAGGGGAAATAAATATTTGAATGTGATTCAAATATTAATTATATGATTTGGATTCATATAGTTAAAATTTAATATAAATATGTTTTATATTAAAAGTCATTAGTGGGAGAAGAATCGAAGCTATAGGCTATATTGTATTTGATACAATATAGAAACTATAGGTTATATGTTATATGTGATATAACATATAGTTATATGTATAATAAAATTTGTTATTATATATCGTTTAATGTGGGTGGTTGACAGAAGTTCAACTTCTTCTTCTTCTTCTTGATCCTGCAAAAAGAACGGTTGAGTTCTATGACTTATCTACAAGAAAGAAAAAAAACTCTCTTCCTCTCAATCTTCCTTTTTCCCTCTAAATCCAAAATATCCAGAGCCGACACCTCTTGGGTTTTCTGTAAGAGAATACTGAAGTCTCCAACTGGTGGTGTCAAATTGGCCAGTTTTAGTTTTTGATCGTGAATTTCACCAAGAAGGGATTTGTGGAGATTGTCTTCAAAGGTGATGTTTACTATAACCTTTTATTTTATTTTTTTTACAAGCATGTTGTATATTTTTCCTTTAAATACATAATTTTTTCTTCTTCTCTGTACAATTGTGATTCTGTAAAGAATTGTGATTTGGGAGATCCGCTTCCGCACAAGGATCCCTTCATTGTGGTTCCTTTAGGATTGAATAGTAGCACTAAATTCATTCTAGATGTTACGATTAGAGGGTCCTTTTTCTCTAAAATTGCTAAAAAGCTAACGATATTTTTTAGGACATGCTATTTTCTTCTTCTCTGTAAAATTGTGATTCTATAAAGAATTATGATTTGGGAGATCCGCTTCCGCACAAGGATCCCTTCATTGTGGTTCCTTTAGGATTGAATAGTAGCACTAAATTCATTCTAGATGTTACGGCTAGAGGGTCCCTTTTCTCTAAAATTGCTAAGAAGCTCACGATATTTTTTAGGACATGCTATTTTCTTCTTCTCTGTAAAATTGTGATTTTGTAAAGAATTGTGATTTGGGAGATCTGCTTCCGCACAAGGATCCCTTCATTGTGGTTCCTTTAGGATTGAATAGTAGCACTAAATTCATTCTAGATGTTACGGCTAGAGGATCCCTTTTCTCTAAAATTGCTAAGAAGCTCACGGTATTTTTGAGGACATGGCTACTACAAGCTATAATTGGCCAAGTGATAGAGTTTCTACCAACAAGGTAGCAGAACTTTATGAGGTTGATGAGGTAAGTGCTATTAAAGCTCAATTGACCACAATTACTAATGCTTTGAATAAAATGACTACAGGTGGTCAAGCACAAAATTCAATGTGCATAACCTCTCTAGCAGCCAAAGCATCAGAAACTCAACAAATTTGGGATTCACAAAATAGTGAGACAGCTAATTATGTGGATAGAGGTTATTATAGAGGCCAACAACAAGTTCCCACACACTACTACCCAAGTTTGAGACATCATGAAAATTTTCCATATGCAAATAATAAGAATGTTGTGGCTCCTCCAAGACTTACCCAAACTGAACAATAACTATCCTTAGAGGAATTGGTGATGAAACTTGTCAAAGTAACTCAGGAATAAACATCTACTTTAGGGAATTCAGTTAATGTTATCTTGAGCACCATACAAAACCATGACAAATCCATTCAGAATTTGGAGATGCAAATGAGTCAAGTGGCTTCTTATGTACAAACCTTGCAAAAAGGTAAGTTTCCTACTCGCCCTAAGAAAAATCCTAAGGAAGAATGCAAAACAATCACACTTAGAAGTGGCAAAAAGTTAAACAAGCCTATAGTTGTTGATGATGATGAACCAACTCAAGACGAGGTTGAATCTACCTTTGTTGATGAGCTTACAAAGGAGAAGCTTGCTGAAAAGTCTGAGTAAAAAACATGGAGTACTTCTAACCCTTTATCTTTTGTTCCTAATTCTATTCCATATCCTCAAAGGTTTAGAAGAAAGAATGAAGAAACACAATTTTCTAGATTTTTAGAAATAGTTAAGAAGTTGCATATTAATATATCTTTTGCCGAAGCTTTAGAAAAGATGTCAAAATATGCTAAATTCATGAAAGATGTCTTGTCTTAGAAGGATAAGTTTGGTAAACATGAGACAATAGCTTTGGATGAAGAGTGTAGTGCAGTGATAAAAAAGAAATTGCCTCCAAAATCGAAAGATTCGGGGACTTTTCCTATTTCTTGTCAATTAGGTGATATTATGATTAATAAAGCTTTGTGTGATCTTGAAACTTCAATTAATTTAATGCCTTTGTCTATTTTTTAGGAAGTTCAACAATGGAGAGGTGAAACCAACATCGATTTCCTTGCAATTAGTCGATCGATTATATGGTCATCCTTATGCCGTTGTAGAGGATGTGTTGGTTAAGGTAGACAAGTTCATATTTCTAGTGGATTTTGTGCCGACATTCGAATAATTCTTGGAAGACCATTCTTGGCTACGAGTAGGGCTTTCATTGATATGCAAGATGGTAAGCTAACATTTAGATTCAATGAAGAAGAGGTAAAATTTGATCTTTACAAAACTCTTAAGCATGTGGATATTGAGCCTCAAAAGACTTGTAAGTTTGTTCATACTTTCCTTTTCCTAATAAATGCTCTTTGAATGATGATTCTTCTTCTTTGAATGGTGAGTTTTCTTCGAAGGTAGTTGATAAAGATGATGGAGTGGGTCATGAATGTAATGCTAATTTGAATAAAGTTTCTACTTTTATCAATACTCCTAAAGATGATACATTGAATGCTATTGATTATGTTCGTAAAGGAGATGTTGAAATAAAGGAGAAAAAAGCGATAAATGATACGTTTACTGGCAAAGTTAATTTAAATAATGATTTTTTTTTAATGCTAGCATGGGCAAACATATTTTATTCCAGGATGTTCAAGGATTGACATGACAAAACTCCCTTGGGATCCAACATGATTGATAAAACTAAGCGCTTGTTGGGAGACAACCCAATATTTTTTCTATTTTATTTATTTTTTCTTTATTTCTTCTTTATTTTTGCTTTAGTTCTATTTTAAAATTAGAGAGTCACTCATAACTTTTATTTTTTTCAGGATCTTTGTCCAACACAAAAAAGTATTCAGTCCTAAAGCCTATTTGATAGATTCCCATGCACTCCTAGGCTTGTATTTCTATCTTTCTCATGCATTGAGGACAATGCATCTTTTTAAGTTTGGGGTGGGGAGGACAATTGTACTTTTATGTTGTTTGTTTTTATCCTGCTATGCATGCTAATGTATTTTTATTTATGATATGCATGTTAATTTTCGTGAAATTTGAAAAAAAAAATTAAGATTTTGATTGTGAGTTGAGAATATTTAGATTGGTTCGATGTTGATTGTCCATGATGAGACTTAAATATACATGTTGAATGACGTATATGTTGGAAATGTCCTAAAACTCCAGTTTGTAAATGTTGAAAACATATTCTACTTATCAATAAAAGTATTATTGAATATTTAATTCAATAAATTGTTATTGATATTGCATTCTGTTATAAAAATCCAATAAAAAAATCCATAACTATAATATGAATACTTTAACTTTATGTGGAGACATAAAAGTGGATCAAGTTTTAGAATATAGCCAAAATGATCTATAAGTATATGGATGAGATTGAATACCTTATCCTGGTAGCACTATTGGATGCGACCCACTTTGTATATTGATACAAATGATATTATCCCAAAATCATTCATGTGAAGACATGTGAGTGGGGGCATCATATGAAAAGGAAGTTTGTATAAGACCGGACCTCGAAATAGTCACTTTTCTTTATAACGATCGTTTACTGTTAAAACTGATTATTTCAAATTCAATGACCTAGGGTAACTCGATCTTAATCTTAAGCTAACTACCTGTTTATTTGGGATTATCCTTTGATCTACATAGGTGAGAGTAGTCCAACAACACTACTCAATAAACCTCCCATTTTGGGATAAGACCGGATAGATAGCTGGGGACATAGTTCTACAAGATGGAATTCACTTCTACCCGTCTTAGGGTTAGCAGATAGGTTGTTCCCTTAAGTACTGATTCCTGGCTTTGAACAAAAGGGCCCCACCCTCTTATGGCCAAGAGGGATATGGTTATTAGTTGGACTATAAACCAAATTGTTCAATAGAGGTTCAGTGGGAGTTTAAGGAGCAAGATGTATTTACAAGGGTAAAATGGTAATTTTGACCTAACTCTAAATACGGACGACCTGTGAAGGATCGACTTACTGATTATGGTTAAAGTGGATAGAAATATATCTACAGTGAGGAGAGTGCAACTATCAAGCTATAATGGTGTGTCTCGGTAGTTAATGAATATTGATTAATTCGGTTTAAAGAGTTTAGCCAATTAATCTCATATCGTTGGAGCTCATGATTTGTATGTCCATCTCTCAACTAGCTTGTATAATTATATCTTGGATTAGTGAATTGAATGGATTTGAAAGGTTCAAAATCGAAATTAAGGTTTTAAATTTGAAGTGTTCAAATTTAATTTTGGGTTTGATAATTATATTTGATATAAATAAATGTTTAATTTAATGAAATTAAACGTAATTAGAGAGATTATAATATTTAAATATTGATTTAAATATTGTATTATATGAACAGAATTCATGTATCAATTAGGTGTGTAATTAATTTAATATTTGATATTAAATTATTAAATAATTAATTAATTATTTAAATAAAACTTTTTCATTTTAAAAATTCAAATTCAGTTTTGGTTTTTTTTAACTAAATTTAATTTTGGTGAAAATTAAATGAAAATTGAAAATGAAAAAGAAAATTAAAATTGATTTTTAATTCATAGTGGATTTCTCCAACATTTTAAAGTTAATTGAGGTGGATTAATCCATTTCTTAATACCTAAGCCCACTAAATCATGCAGCTTAAGGTGTCAAGTTGCTGATTAGGAGAATGCCTGCATGAATTGGATTGATAATACTCTAAGTTCTAAAATTGGAGAACTTCATACAAGGTGATTTCCAAATTTTTGTATTTTCTCTCAAACCCTTCTCTTCCCCTTCACCTAATTGAGCTAATTCAAATATTCCACCTCTCAATCCAAGTTAGAGGATAATAAAGAAGATCAATGTGGTGGTCATTTATCAATTTGGAGACTCAATTCGTGGAGAGAAGCTGGAATTGCTAAGTTTCAACAAAGGTATTGTGTTCTTGAAACTATCTCCTTTGAAAGACATGCTTTTAAACTCAAATAAAGTATAGTTAAAGTGCTTATTGATTCTGATTTCACCCATTGCATGTATGTTTAATCTTTCAGTTGATATCAAAGCATGATTTAAGCACCCCATTAACGTTAATTCGAGTTTGGTGGGTGAATTTCTAAGAATACATGTTTGGTTGACTGATATGGTTGAAATTCAATTTTGGCGTTAGATTTCTCTTTGATTATGAAGTTTAATTTGTAATTGGCTCTTGATTGATGAGCTTAAATGTGTGCACAAGAGTTTTTATTTTTATAAAAGTCAATAGAGTTCAAATTAGGCTGTAATTGAAGATTGAAGCAAGCATGGACAACTGCAAAAACTGGAGTTGAAGCTACTACCAGTCAGTGTTGCAACGCTGGCCACAGAGCATTGCAATGTTTCTCTTAATGAAGCCCACAATGTTACAACGCTGGGATGGAGCGTTGCAATGCTGCTCATCCCAGCCGGGAAAGATGCACGCGTTTGTGAGTCAATTCACGCAGATGAAGTCGATTTGACCGGTTTGGTCCACATCTAGTCTTATTCAGCTTAGTTTATATCGGTTTAGCCTCAATTGGAGCTTTTGGGGGCCGGTTCAGGCAGTTCGGGTCTAGTTCGGATTGGTTCGAGCAGTCTAGACTCAATTTGTATCTGTTTTTTTTTTACCTTTATTTGTGATAAGTAATTTTTTTGCTTGCTTAGGATGCCAAAGTTGGACATATTGGTGTTGTTTAAATATTTTATGCATTCGATGTATTTTATATTTAAATTAAACATGTATGTGCATAATGTATGCCATATAGATTTAAAATCTGACCATTGGAAAGCATGTTACACACATAGTGATATGTTATAAATTAGTTATAATATATAGTATACATGATTAGGGTTTCTAAATTTTAATATATATATTAAAATTTGAATGCCTTTGATGTATGTTGTGAATGGAAAGCATGTCTATTGTTTTATAAGTTGTTATAAAATTGGATTAGACATTAAAATCCATAACAAAGATAAGCAGTATGCTCACTTAGGTTAACAACTTGTTTTAAGAGTTAAAATAGGTCATTACCTTATAAAATACGGTTACAAACACAATCGGTCCATAACCCTGTCTAAGGCTGTCGTTATTTAAGTTGACAGTTTATGTAACACCTGCTACCTGAGGATTATGGCCGAAATCTTGAGCGTTGTTAACTTGTTTTATGAGCTTGCATGAGTGGTATGAGATTTTAAAATTGGTTTATCACCTAGACATCATAGATTACAATCCAAATATAAACATTATACTTGGATAAACCACATAGACTTAGGTTTTTTAAATTACCCGAAATATACCTAAGTAAAAGAATACCCAAACATTTAGAACACTTCAGCGAGAGATTAACAATATATATGATATATCGTTTTTAGCTCTCATGTCCCCAAGAGTTCACACCGTGAGATCCATGCTCGGGTTTGTGTCACTTTTATCGCAACTGCTCCATTCGAAAAGTGTTTGCATGGGTCAATAGCAAGGCAAATAGGGAAGTAGTTCATAGTAAGTAGGTGAAGGAAATGTATTAATATATCCTACGATCTCCTCCATTAGTCTGAACCATGAGATTTCTATGTTGCGCCTGCTGTCATTTTTAGGCAGCACTAGCTAGTCGTTAACCACGACGATCCATTTGGAGGGTTGTAACATAGGATTCGGAATAACCCAAATTTCAAAAATGAATAGGGTATCATAGTTCCATCTTGAACATTGTCTTCCAATTCGGGGGCATATTCATACATTCTTATGAAATCTGAAAATGGAGGGTCACACTTACAAGAGTTGCTAAGTGTTAGTAAGCTTTTAACCGAAAATGGTAACTAAATAACTATAGGAATAAGAGTTATTCTGGCTTTAGTATTTGGTCAAGATTATCTTGCTTCAGTGAAGGGATATTTGACTGCCCCTCAGTAGCATCTATTATGACTCACTCAAGTATCGTTGCAAATAAATAAAGAAATATGAGTACTTTATTACTTTTTGTTAAAATTGGATTTAGATGCATAAGTCTAATAGAATTTGTTTAATTTTTAGCAATGTCGAACTCGATTATACAACTTCTAGCTTTTGATAAATTCAACGGAGAAGGGTACTCAAACTAGAAGTCAAATATAAATACAATACTAGTCGTTGACCATTTGAGGTTTGTTTTAATAGAGGAATTGAAGGTACTCTTATCAAAGAGACCCATGAGCGGAAGCGAGATCGTTCCAAACCCTATTGTGACAGAACATACACATTTACAATCAAACAGTAATAGTTATGCAAAAACTCTAAATTACAACATGCTTCAAAAGGAAAACATTAAGGTTCAAGAGAACTCACCCTTGAAGAACTATTCTTCTTGTTCCCTCGATCTTACTGCATGATCGTTCACCAACACGAATGTCAGGCCTCAGCAATCTCCTCAAACAAGAAAAAATCTCACTCGACCCTTGAACAGGAAGTAGACACCACCAGCAGGCTACCTTGGTATTCTCAGTGTGAGAATCTAGGAGTTGTGGGATCTGTAGGGTTTGGTAAAGGGTAGGAGGAATTTACACATCGTATAGACGATCGAGTAAGTGGGAGATGACTAAAGTCTATCATATAGACTGATACTCGATCGTTTAGAAAACAAGTGACTATCATATAGAAAACTTGTTACACAATCGTTTATGCTCTCAAGCTATCGTATAACTATTTCTTTTGATCGTACGATTCTCAGTTGCTTAATGATCGCCTTCTGTAAAAATGAAAACGATTTTCATTTTATCCACCAGTAACCATAACTGATCACAATTCCCACTAAGTTGATTATTAGGAGAAAAAACCGTAACCAATTATCCCATAATTGATTTTGTTACAAATATAAATATATATTCATAACCTATATTTTTAATATCACATCTCATGCAATATATAAACCATAGTTCTTTTTCTCCCTTATATCATTTAATAATAATTCCTCTAATTAATGTATCTAATACATCAAGTCAATTATATATCATATAATTGATGCAATTTAATTATATCATATATAATCAAATTTTCTCTTGTTAATTTGAACACTTCAAACTATCCCAAAAACTGATTCTCAACATGAATCCATTGAGCTACCAAGAGAACCTTATGGACCTGGTGCTTGAATCTCCAACGGTACGTGAATAATTGATTAAACTCTTTAATCACACATCCACTATTCGTTAAATGTCGGGCATTCCACTAAAGACCGAAAGCTGCACTCTTCGCACTACAGATATATTTCCATATCCATGGGATGTAACCAATCAACAATACGATGACCCTTCACAAATCGTCGTAAGTACAGTCGGGCCAATTTACCGTTTTGCCACTGATTCCTCAAATAAACAATACATCATAGTCCTACTATGAGTAAATCTTTCTCGGGCTAAGAGAAGGTGTGGCGCCACATTGCTCAAGTCCCAAAATCAGTCCTAAAGGGAGCAATTTATCTATTTTCCCCTAAATCGGGGAAAGAGTGAATTCCGTCTTGTATAGCTGAGTTCCCAGCTCCATAATCAGAAGAATCTCCAAAGTGGTAGGTTTGAGTCGGCATCTGGCCACTTGCACCCATACAAATCAAAGGATCGTCCTCATAGGCAGGAGTTCACAACTCACTTAGGATTAAGATCATGTTATCTATGGCCATCTTAGTGAAATAAAAGTCTCTATCATGAACGGCATTATATAACGAGACTAAATATTTTGTGGTCTGGTCTTATACAAACTCTTTTGTATAGAGCATCCCCGCTTGCATGTCTAATACATGAATGGTCAGGATCAAACCATTTGTAGCACTTTACAACACTTATAACATCTACAAAGTGGGTCACACTTGTAGCATCAACAGGATAAGGTTTTCCTCTTTTATCCATATACTGCAGAACATTTAGGTTATCACTTAAAGCACGATCCACTTGTATGTCATCACATACATGCTTGAGTTACAACGATAACCAGGGATCTTAGTTTATTGGTTTGTGGTTAATGCAACTAAAATATCTTATATTTCAAAGACTGAGTGAATAAAATATCTCATATTAATACATCAAAAATGTTTGTTCATACACGTATTTAAAAACTACTAGACCCTACGAGATTTAAGGCATCAACCCCAACTGAAATGTCCTTCTCTTCCCAGTTCAAATGCTAACCGAAATGTTCGGAAAGCCTATGACAAATGGGTTCGGGCTAAGGAGAAGGCCAAAGCCTATATATTAGCGAACATATCTGATGTGCTTAATAAGAAGCATGATGCCATGGTCACTGCACGTGAGATCATGATACCTTTGCAAAAGATGGTCGGACAACTGTCTTCCTCGGTACGACATGAAGCTATTAAATACATCTATAACTCTCGTATGAAAGAAGGGACCTCTATTAGAGAATATGTCTTAGACATGATGGTCCATTTCAACATTGCAGAAGCTCATGGCGTTGTCATAGATGAAAGGAGTTAAGTTAGTATGATAATGGAATCTCTTTGAAAGCACTTTCTGACATTTCGTACTAATGCTGTAATGAATAAGATTGGTTATAATTTGACCACTCTTCTGAATGAACTACAGACTTTTCAATCCTTGATGAAAAACAAGGAAAGTGAAGCAAATGTTGTTTCACAAAAGAAATCTCTGAAGGGATCTTCCTTTGGAACGAAATCTTCAGAGAAAAAAAAGTGTGTTTCTTTCAAAGGATAAGAGTACATGAAGAAGAAAGGAAAAGGGAAGAAAAAGATCCCTACTAAGAACAACAGAATAAAGCACCGAAAGGAAAATGTTTCCACTGTAATGAAGACGGGCATCAGAAACGCAAGTGCCCACAATATTTTACTGAAAGAGAGCTGAAAAAGCAAAACAAGGTAACTTAGATTTACTTGTAATTGAAACATGTTTACTGGAAAATTTTCACTTAACCTAGATATTAGATTTAGGCGCCACTAACCATATTTGCACCTTTCTCTAGGAAAATAGTTCTTGGACTCAACTTTTAGAGAATGAAATGACTTTCAAGGTGGGAACGAGTGAAGTCATTTCAGCAGAAGTAGTGGAAGACATTAAGTTATATTTTGGAGACTCTTACTTTTTGCTTGAAAATGTATACTATGAACCCAAAATGAAAAAGAACTTGATCTCTGTTTCATGTTTACTAGAAAATATGTACAAAGTAACTTTTGAAATCAATGAAGTGTTCTAGTTCAAAAGGTGTTCATATTTGTTCTGCTAGACTTGAAAATAACTTGTATGTGTTAAGATCAACTGAAGCAAAAGCCATTTTAAATATAGAGATGTTTTAAATGACATAAACTCAAAATAAAAAACGAAAGATTTCTTCTAATGCCTATCTTTGACACCGAAGACTTGGTAACATAAATCTCAATAGGATTGAGACATAGATAGAAAACGGTCATCTAAATCAGTTAAAAAACAACTCGTTACCTCCGTGTGAATCATGTCTTGAGGGTAAAATGACCAAAAGATATCTTACAGGAAAAGGTCTTAAAGCCAAAGAACCTTTAGAACTCATCCATTCAGACCTTTGTGGTCTGATGAATGTGAAAGCTCGAGGTAGATATGAATATTTCATCAATTTTGTTGATGATTATTCAAGATATGGCTATATTTACTTAATGAGTCACAAGTCTGAAACTCTAAGTTCAAAGAATAAGACTAAAGTTGAAAACTTATTAGGTAAAAGAATCAAAATACTTCGATCAGATCGAGGTGGTGAGTATATGATTTACAACTCCAGAAGTATCTAGAAGACCATGGAATTCAATCCCAACTCACAGCACCTAGAACACCCAACAGAATGGTGGTGTAGAAAGGAGAAATCAAACCTTGTTGAACATGGTTCCCTCAAAAAGTGTTTCTAAAACACCGTATGAGTTATGGAAAGGGCGTGAAGGTAGTTTACATCACTTGAGAATCTGGGGATGCCCGACACACGTGTTGGTGCAAAACCCTAAGAAGTTGGAACAATGTTCAAAATTATGCCTATTTGTAGGATACCCTAAAGAAACAAAAGGTGGATTGTTTTATGATCCTAAAAAAGATAAAGTATTTGTATCGAAATACTACATTCTTAGAAGAATATCATATTAGGAATCATCAACCTCGCAGTAAACTAGTATTAAGTGCAATGACCAAAGATAAATCAACAAAAGTTTTTGATCAAGCTGGTCCATCAACAACAATTGTTACTCCATCACATCCTTCTCAAGAATTGAGAATGCCTCGACATAGTGGGAGGGTTGTTCATCAACCTGACCACTACATGGGTTTAACAGAAACTCAGGTCATCATACCTGATGATGGCCTAGAGGATCCATTGACCTTTAAACAGGCAATGGAAGATGTTGATAGGGAATAGTGGATAAAAGCCATGGATATAGCAATGGAGTCAATGTACTTCAATTCTATTTGGGAACTTGTAGATCAATCATAATGGTTTAAACCTGTAGGTTGTAAATGGATCTACAAGAGAAAATGAAACCAAACTGGCAAGGTGCAAACCTATAAAGCCAGACTCGTGGCAAAAGGTTTTACCCAAAGAGATGTGGTAGACTATGAAGAAACCTTCTCTTCTATTGCCACGATCAAATCAATAAGAATACTTTTGTTCATTGCCGCATATTACGACTATGAAAAATGGAAAATGGATGTCAAGATAGCTTTTTTGAATAGTCATCTTGATGAAAGTATTTTCATGTCTCAACCAGAAGAGTTTATTGAACAAGGTCAATAACAAAAAGTTTATAAGCTTAAAAAATCCATTTATGGATTAAAACAAGCATCTAGATCCTGGAATATAAGATTTGACACTGCGATCAAATATTATAGCTTTAAATAGAATGTTGATGAATCTTGTATATACAAGAAGATAGACAACAAAACTGTAGCTTTCTTAATCCTTTATGTTGATGATATCTTACTCATTGGGAATGAGACAAGTTTCCTTGCTGACGTGAAGAAATGACTTGCATCAAAATTCCCAATGAAAGATTTTGGAGATGCTCAGAACATTTTTGGGATCCAAATTGTTTGAAATCGCAAGAACAAAACGCTGACGCTATCTCAAGCATCTTATATTGACAATATATTATCAAGGTATAATATTCAAAATTCCAAAGGGGATGTTACCTTTTAGACATATAATTCATTTTTTAAAGGGACAGTGTCCTAAAACGCCTCAATAAGTTGAGGAAATGAAAAGAATTCCATATGCATCACCAATTGGAAGTCTAATGTACGCTATGTTGTGTACACATCTTCACATATGCTTTGCAGTTGGAATTATCAGCGGGCTTCAGTCTAACCCTAGACACAGTCATTGGACTGCTATTAAGAACATCCTTAAGTATCTCCAGAGAACAAGGGACTATATGCTCGTGTATGGGTCTAAGGATTTGATTCTTACAGGATTCACCAATTCTGATTTCCAGACTGGTGTAGATTCAAGAAAATCTACTTCAGGATCAATTTTTACTCTTAACAGAGGAGGTATAATATGGAAAAGCATCAAACAAAGTTGTATCACTGACTCCATGATTGAAGTTGAATATGTAGCTGCATGTGAAGCAGCTAAAGAAGTAGTGTGGCTATGCAAGTTCCTAACGGATTTGGAAGTAGTTCCAAATATGCATCTATCTATCACCCTATATTGCAATAACAGTGGAATAGTTGCCAATTCAAAGGAACCGAGAAACCACAAACGTGGAAAACACATCGAAAGAAAGTACTATTCCATTAGAGAGATAGGACACCGAGGAGACGTGATAGTCACAAAGATAGCCTCAGAAGATAATCTTGCTGATCCATTTACGAAAGCCCTCTTAGCTAAGGTGTTCGAGGGCCACCTGGTCAGACTGGGACTACAAGCTTTATAATCTAAGGCAAGTGGGAGAATGTCAAGGTTATATAGATGCCCTAAATTATTGTATTTTATCTCTATTTTCTCAATATTGTAAACATTATATATTTGTATATATTTGTAACTCACTGGACTATTAGTCCAAGTGGGAGATTGTTGGAAATGTCCTAAAACATGCAATTCGTAAATGTTGAAAACATATTCTATTTATCAATTGAAGTATTATTGAATATTTAATTCAACAAATTGTTATTGATATTGCATTCTATTATAAAAATCTAATAAACAAGTCCATGGTTATAATATGAATACTTTAACTTTATGTTGAGACATAAAAGTGGATCAAATTTTAGTATATAGCCAAAATGATCTATAAGTATATGGGTGAGATTGGATACCTTATCCTGGTAACACTATTGGATGTAACCCATTTTGTATACTGATACAAATGATGTGATCCCAAAATCATTCATGTGGAGACATGCGAGTAGAGGCATCCTACGCAAAGGATGTTTGCATAAGATTGGACCTCGAAATAGCCACTTTTCTTTATAATGACCGTTTACTGTTAAAACTGACTATTTAAAATTCTTCTCATAGTCGACTCCCTCGACCTGGATATATCCCTTTGCCACCAATCTAGGCTTGAAAGTTTACACCTTCCCATCAGCACCCCGTTTTCTCTTGTAGATCCATTTGCAACCTATAGGTGTTACCCCATCAGGTTGATCTACAAGATCCCATACTGAATTGAAGTACATTGACTTCATTTCGAGATCCATAGCTTTGATCTACTCATCTTTGTCAATATTCTCCATTGTCTTCTTTTAAGACAATGGATCCTCAACATCTCCGTTGGCTATCATAGCAAGGATTTCAGTTAAACCCATATAACGGACAGATGGGTTCGCAACCCTCCCACTGCGTCGAGGTTCCCTCAACACTTGAGGTGGATTTGACCTACTAGATGATCCAACTTCAACAACTCCTGTTGAGGTGTTGGGTTATTCGATAACTCTTGTTGAAGATTCAGTAGTTTGTTTTAAAAGCTCATTCAACACAATTTTACTATGGGGCTTGTGTTCCCTATATGGTCTTCTTCAAGAAAAGTAGCATTTTTCAATACAAACACTTTGTTTTCTTTTGGGTCAAAGAAGTAACCACCTCTCGTTCCTTTGAGGTAGCCTACAAATAGGTACAATTTTAAACGAGGTTCCAATTTCTTAGGATTAATCTACAAATAGGCACATGTTAGCCTCAAACTAACTTTACGACCATTCCATAACTCCAAAGATATTCTAGTAACACTCTTGGATTGAACACGGTTCAAACTATATACTACAGTTTCTACTGCATAACCCCAAAACGAGTCAGGTAAGGAATCATAACTAACTCATCATAACTCATCATAGACCGAATCATGTCCAACAGTGTTCGATTTCTCCTTTCTGATACACCATTCTGCTGAGGTGAACTAGGTGCTGAGAGTTGGGATACAATTCCATGTTCTATCAAATAGTTTTGGAATGTTAGATCCATAAACTCTCCACCTTGATCAGATCGAAATGTCTTTATTGTTTTATTTCATGCATTTTCAACATCAGCCTTGAATTCTTTGAACATTTCATAAGTTTTAGACTTATGTTGCATTAAATAAACGTACCCATATCTTGAATCAATATATTCATAACCTCTCCTAACGTTTACATTCAACAGACCATAGAGGTCTAAATGTACCAACTCCAGAGGTTCTTTGGCCTTGTGATCTTTTCCAGTAAAGGGTCTTTTAGTCATTTTGCCTTCAAAGCATGACTCACACATAGGTAAAGAATTTTCTTCTAATTGCTTAGAAGTCCATTCTTCACCAATTTCTCAATCTTATTGAGATTAATGTGTCCTAGTCTTAGGTGCCAAAGTTGGGCATTTTCTTTAGGAGAAATTTTAAGTCTTTTATGTTGAGTTACTGCAGTTTTAAACATCTCAGTGTTATGGAGGACTTAGTAGCTAACGACTTTAGCATATATAAATTATTTTCCAATTTAGATAAAAAAATATTGATATCATTTTTAGAAATAAACACTTTATTTATAAGAAAATTAAAACAATATGATTGTTCTAGCAAATACTTTACTCATTCTTAGAAATAAACACTTTATTTACAAGAAAATTAATACAATATGATTATTCTAGCAAACACTTTACAGAAACTAACTTCCTTTTTAAACCAGGAACTACATATACATTTTCTAGTAAAATGAATTTATTCTGTAAAGTCAACTGGAGACCTCCCACTGCCACAGCCGAGACAACGTGCCTAGTTCCAACTTGCATCATTATCTCACTAGCATCAAGTTGTCGCTAGGAACTAATTTCCTAAAATGAAGAACAAACGTGGTTAGTGGCATCAGAATCTATAATCCAGGCAGAATCATCATTCTCCACTAAACATGTTTTTAATACAACCAAATCAATTTACCTTGCTTGGCCTTCTTCTTTTCTGTCAAGTATTTGGGGCAGATCCTCTTCCAATGCCCATCTTGGTTGCAATGGAAACAGATTTCCTTTGTAGCCTTGGCTTTTTTTTCTTTAGCAGCAGCCGGTGGGTTAGCTTTTCCCTTTCCACCTTTCTTCTTCTTCCATTTCTTATTACTGGAGGAAGAAGGTACAAACTCTGTCCCAAAGGTCGAACCTCAATTCTGATCAAAACAACATTGCTCTTGAAATGAAGGAAACCTTCAGGTAAAGATTCCAAAATGAAGCTAACCTGGCTGGCTTCATCGATGATGGACCCATTCATCTCTGCAACGTTGAAGTGGACCATCATGTTGAGAACATGTTCTCGAACAAATGTCCCTTCTTGCATACGGGCATTGAAGATGTGTTTGAGAGTTTCATGCCTAAGCTGTGCAGATGGTTTTCCAAACATTCCCTTCAAGGACTCCATGATCTCAGGGCTGTGAGCATAGACTCATTCTTCTTGGCCAAGACTTCAAAAAGACTAGCCAAGATGTACCCTTGGGCCTTTTCGTTTGCTCGTGTCCATCGCTCGTATGCTTCTCAAACATTTCGAGTAGCATTAGAAGCTGAAATGGGAGGATAGTCCTCCATCAGGATAAAACAAAGGTCATCAGTTATTAAAATTGAGTTGATCGTGTTTTTCCATGTTATGTAGTTTTCGCTGGTTAATTTATCAGTAGCAAGCAAATTTAAAGTAGTGATAGCCATTGAAACAAATTTGCTGAAACATACAAATTATTTATAATTAGTTTATTTGCATTGAACCACTAAGACAACTAATCAGTTTTTAGCAAAATAGTCTAATGTACCCTAAGTGACATCTATTTTGCAATGATGTTTCGGTGAGTCAAGACAAAAGTCACCGCAGCGTAATCAAGTGCCCCTTCACTAAAATGAGATATTTTCAACCATTAGACAGAAACAACACCTTGTCATTGTAACTAACAGTCACCATTGTTTGATCCATAATTTGTTAACTTGCTTAACAATTCTTGTAAATGTAACCCCTCATTTAGGTTCTAGAGTTCCGCCCCAATGAGCCAACCATAGGAAAAAAATCGATTGGGATATGAAACTAAAGCAATCCTTTCCTTTTTTAGAGATCGAATAAAGCATCATGCAAAAATGTCATCCTTTAAGGGGATACCCATGGTGCCACGAGACCATGCACGGAACTTTATTTCAATCTAATGAGAGAGACTGAGGGATGTGTTATCACACATCCCGCTCCTACTTACTATAAACACTCTCTCCATTCACCTTGATCTTGATCTATACAAATGCCACCCATAGCGAGAAACCCATGGTGCCTCGAGTTGAGTATAGACCTCACGATGTGAATTTTAAGGAGAAACATGAAGAAGAGAAATGAAGTGTCATATACCCCATTTTCTTCCCACTGAGTGTTTTACCTAGGGTTAATTAACTTAGAAAAATCCGACTACTGATTTTATCTAAGTGTTTATTTAATTTGCCCAAAAACAACATTTGTATTTGGATAGTTAAACAATTTTGATTCAGGTCCATTAAACTCTTTAATAAACTTTAATCAAACTTGCATGCATGTAACAAATCTATCTAATTCACCTTTTCAGGTAAGTAACCAGGTAGGGGTGTTACGTTTCTGTCAATTTAAATACCCCAGCCTAGACAAAATTCGCCTTAGACAAAAGGTTCCTTATAGATATATTTGTTACAATATTAATCTTTTATTAAGATAAATTTAATCCTATTAAACCGGTTAAAATATTAAACTAAGATTTCTAATCTCATTAGGAACGTGATCTTAGGTCTATGTGAATCATATTTTAAAATAATTTTAACTAATTGATTATAACCTAAAGTTTACATACAACTCTTTAGTATTGATTTTAATTTCTAATTCCATTTTGTTATAACAATTATAAACAAAAGAAATAAATTAAAATCATACATTGCATGCTTTGACAAACTTTAGTAAATTATAACATTTATAAATTAATCTAAAGTAGTGTCATGCTTCATGCAATTTTAATTTCATTACTAACATACATAAAAATTACATACATTAAGATAATGAAATTATTAATAACATATTATAAACATACATTCATACTATATATTATAACTCTTATAATATAAACGAAGCATGTATGTATATGTTATTAATGCATGCATACATATTTATGACATTTATACTATATGATGCATGAGCATGCTATATTAATTTAAATAATTCATATACATATATTATAACACTTATAATATAAATGATGCATGAAATCAATGATAGGATATACTAGTATGCAATGGAAGCAAACAAAATCAATAAGCACTCTAATTACATTTAATTTGAGTTCTAAAGCATGTTCTTTCAGAAAAACAAAAGTGGGTTTCAAGTTTCACATACCTTTGAGGAATTCTCCCAAATCCAAGCTGCCCAATCACGTCAATTCAGCTCCAAATTGTTAGTGAACCATCAAGAGATCTTCTCTACTATTCTCATCCTTGAATTTGAGTGGTGAAACTTGAATTTGAGTGAATTTGTGAAGTTTATTTTTCTAGGTTTGAGAGAAAGAAGAAGATGAGTGTAGAAAAACTTTTCTTCCGCTCAATCATCATCTCTCTTCTTCAATTCTAAGGTTTTTATCAATCTTTAGCATGCAAGCACTCCATCAGCCATGAATGCCAGCAGCTAGTTCAGATTCAAGTGGAAATTGATGTATGATTTTGCATGAAGAACATCACATGCTTGGATGTTTGTGGGAAAATGCCACTATCAAATTCCTAATTTCCAACATATTTTTTTATAAATCAAATTTCAATCAATTCTTCAATTAACTAAAATTTGATTTTGATTAATTCACAATTAATCAAATTTAAAAACAAAATCCAATTTCTTAAATTGGATTAAAATGGGAAATCAATTTGATATTTAATTAATTAAACACATTAAATTAATTAATTGATTTAATATCAAATATTAAATTAATCACACAACTAATTTTAAACATGGATCCTATTCATGTAATTAATATTTAAATCAATATTTAAATATTGTAAACTCTCTAATTTCGTTTAATTTCAATAAATTAAACGTTACTTATATCATATATAATTATACAAACCCTAATTCGAATTTGAACCTATTCAAATTCAAACCCTAATTTCAATTTGAACATTTTCAAATTGAAATTCAATTTAAATAATTCAAATTGATCATTCCAATTTCACTCAATTTAATAATTCAAGGTGTTCACGTTTTACGAGCTAGTAGAGGGACCTTATGGACCTACAGATCATGAGCTCCAACGATTTAAGATTAATTGGCTAAAACTCTTTAAACCAAATTGATCATTATTTTTTAACCATCAAGTCACACCACTATAGCTCGATGATTGCACTCTCCTCACTGTAGATGTATTTGTGTCCACATGATTTAATCATAACCAGTAAGTCGACCTTTCATAGGTTGTTCATAAAAACGGCTGGGTCAATATGTTGTTTTACCCCCGATATTATGTCTTGCTCCTTAAGTTCCACTAATCCTCTAATGAACAATTGGTTTATGATCCAATCACTAAACTGGATCCCTCTCGGGCCAGTGAGAGGGTGGGGCCCCTTGTTCAAGACCTGGATTCAGGTACTTAAGAGAACAACCTTTCTCCTATCCCTGAATCAGGTAGACGTGAATTCCATCTTGCACCCTATGTCCCTAGCTATCTACCTGGTCTTACCCCTAAAATAGGAGGCTTATTGAGCCGGCGCTATTGAGCCAACCCTTACCTATACAAATTTAAGGATAATCCCGAATAAACAGAAGTTCAGTTAGCTTGGAGAATTAATGAAGAGAAGTTAGTGGTTTTTGTGTGAGCATAAAGATGAAGATAATGGAAAATCTACATTCTCCATTTTGTACAACATGCGAAAACCAATTTTCATTTTTCTTTTTAAAATCACAAAATGATTTCAAAACTATTTTGATTAATAAAATTTGTAAAATGATTTTCCATAATTAATTTCATAAATTAATTTAATATCAAATATTAAATTAATTTTTGCACAATAATCATCTTCATATATTTAAATCATATTTAAATATATGTTCTCTTGTTTTGTTTAATTTGAACGTTTCAAATTAATTTCTCGAGCTACTCTAAAGCTTATCCATTTACGAGCTAGTAGGGGGAGCTCGCAGACCTATAGATAAGGGGCTCTAACGATTCGAGATTAATCGGCTAAACTCATTAGTTCGATCTAACCCACGTTCATTAACTAATGGGACAATCCACTATAGCCCATAGTTGAACTCCCCTCGCTGTAGATATATTATGTCCATTTTATAACCATAATCAGTAAGTCGATCCTTCACAGGTTATTCTTAATCACAACTAGGTCAAAAATACCATTTTACCCTTGTGAATACATCCTGTTCCTTAAGTTCCTACTGATGGTAGGATTTAATTCTATATGACATACAATATGACATATATTTAAGTATAAAATATACATCACATGTATATTAATAATAACAGTTAATGGATCGAGATAGGACACCAAAAAGGAATTTTTTAAAAAAAATAACTATTATAAGAATATATATCAACCGGTTAAAAAATAAACGAATTGGGCCTTGAATCGTTCGAACCAGACCAACTAGCCATCAAAAAGAACCCGAACCGCTCAAACTGACTGAACCGCAATCGGACCAAGTGAGCCACAAACCGAACCAGACCAGAACCGGTTGGTTCTTTCCGTATCGTAGCGTTGCAACCCTAAGGAAAGAACACAACGCTTTTCTTCATCGCAGCGTTGCAATGCTAGGGCACAACATTGCAACACTACGGTATAGTCCCGACTGTACTGCAACATAGTCCATCAATTCTTCATCCAATTTGGTCCCATCTTCATCAGAATCTCACCGTAAACGCCACAAATCACTTAAGAACTTTTAAATTACAGACTCAATAGCAAATTAATGCCTCAAAACATGGGCCCTTACAAAAAAATATTGTAACAAAAAGAGCCATGAATCTATGTGTCCTATCCCGAAACATCCATTAATAATACCATATTCACCATAATATCATTCATCACATGAATTAATTATAGAACGCATAAATATTAAATCACACCATGACTGTAAAATTAACTAAAAAAAATTGGGAATTTGAGATCAAAACCAATCTGACTCTCATACCAATTGAAAGAACAACAATGAAGGGATCTTTGTGCGGAAGCGGATCTCCCAAATCCCAATTCTTCACAGAATTACAATTTTACAAGGAAGAAGAAAAGATTATGCATGTAAAGGAAAAACATATAACATGCTTGTAAAAAAAATAAAATGGAAGGTTACAATAAACCTAACCTTTGAAGACAATCTTCACAAATCCCTTCTCTGTGAAATTCACGATCATAAACCAAAATTGGCCAATTTACACCACCAGTTGCAGATCTCGGTATTCTCTAGCGGAAAATCAAAGAGGTGTGGGCTCTGGCTATTTTGGATTTAGAGGGAAAAAGAAAGATTGAGAGGAAGAGAGAATTTTTTTTTCTTTCTTGCAGAGAAGTCACAGAACTCAATCGTTCTTTTTGCAGGATCAAGAAGAAGAAGTTGAACTTCTGTCAACCACCTACATTAAACATGGGTGAAGTGAGAAAATGGGAGGGAAGTTAGTTACCTCCCATTAGATCAATTAAATAAACAAATTTAATTTAAATTAATATAATATAATTTGAAACTCCAGTTTTTATCGCTTTCATAGTTGAATTTAGCTTAAGAAAAGATTAGAAACAAGCCTTCCCTATGGATTGACCCCGTACTTGTCGATTATGCTACTTGTTAGTATAAAATGTAGGTTTCAGTGATTTATAAATATTTTTGTTTTTGTTAGAGTCGAATTAACGACATCGATTCAAGCACGAACACAGTCACAGGCCCCAAGCACCCCATCCTAATTAACCTATATTCCCCACAGCCTTTAAAAGCCAAATGGTTGAGATCCTCTGCCACGGATAAAGAGATTGTCGTAGAGAGCTTTGAGCACCAGGATCCTGAAGAATGCATCCAGTCTTCTCCACCGCTGTAAATCTTGCGCCTTACTAGCCTCTTGGAACTTTTATCTCCTTTGCCTAAAGCTTTTACCATCTTCTTCCTCCCACCAATCAAAATAATAATTCTCCTATTTAATCGCTGCATCTTACCCCTTCCTCGCCATCCAAAAAAAAATCACCTCCATCTCCTCCCATATCCAACTTTCATGACCCACTCAGCTTGGGTGTTGGTCCATCTAACCAGTCCCAATCCATAACTGGTGAGAACTTGGACACTTTGCTGTAACCACCCCATCCACCACCACCACCTGTATCGGCCATCAACCTCCATGAAATCAAACTCTTTATTGCCCAAGAGCTCCAAGCTTAGTTAGCGCCCCTCCGCCAATCCCTCATCAATGTACAGCGCAATATCGCCATCCTCCGCCAATTGTAACACGTTCAAATGGAACGAAACCATGAATACTTTAACTTCCTAACAGCCTATCTCCATGGCCCAACTCCCCTTCATCTCCGCCAACCATTGTGCTTCTCTGATGTAAAAAGCCCTGCACCTCTTAAGCAAAGAGACGATGACCCTCCGACGCAACAGTAAATTTGGGGGTGTTGTTTTAGAGTTTTATTTTCTCTATTTATTGTTTCCTTTGCTTTTGTATGACAATTTTGTAATTCAGTACATTTTTTATATTCAAATGCATTCGATGATTATTTGCACTCATTGTTTTGCCTTCATTTATCCTTTACTTGTTATGTTTTATCCTTTTGCAATCCATCTTTACTCTGTCTTTTTGCTCGTTGATAAAATAGCAACTGTGATTATCCTTATGTACTTCACTAGTTCACTCACTAAGAGTCGCATACTTCTCTCAGCCTTAGTAGCTTCTTCATTGTTTGACAGTCTTAAACTTTATGCACGCAAGCCTCTGCTTAACCATCTTTTTCAAAAGTTTCGAATACTTTTTTTTTTCATTTTCTTTAAGTAATGAATACCTTGTGTTTAACTTACACACTAAAATTACAAAAAAAAAAAAAATTAATAAGAAATAAAATAATAATAAGAAGAAATAAAAATTCAAATAAGGAACTCCATTATCAATGCAAGGGAAAAACCCAACCTAATACGAATTTAAGTTGTGAAAGAAACTTGTTCGTAGTTGGATACTTTGCATGACACCCATCCAGGTAAGCCAAAATAAATGTAGGTTACCAGAATTAACACAATGTAAGTAACATCAAATAAAAACAACCCCACTGTTTGGCGAAAGATAAACTTAGTATAGATAAGAGTTAAGTTGAAGTTGGCATGCAACCGTAGTTGGATGTTCGCATGACACTCGTAGGAGCAATCCAAAACGAACAGTGTAACCAAGTTCAACGCTTTGCCTATAATCTGAATAAGTAAGCCGCAAGCTATTTTTCTTTTCAAACAAATGAAAAAAAAAAAAGAAAAAAAAACAAATATACGAAAGTGTTTAAAATGAGAAAAAGGTTTTTGAGCAAAGGTTGGCCGGATTCATCAACATAAAGACTAAGAAAATTTTTCTCATTCCTAATGAGCAAAATATCATCAACATAAAGAACTAAGAATGCTACAGCTTTATTGACTATCTTCTTGTATACACAAGGTTCGTCAACATTCTTTTCAAAGCCATAAGATTTGATCGCAGTGTCAAACCTTATATTCCAGGATCTGGACACTTTTTTCAATCTATAAATGTATCGATTAAGCTTACAGACTTTCTGTTCCTGTCCTTTTTCGATGAACCCTTTTGGTTGAGACATAAAAATACTTTCATCAAGATAACCATTCAGAAAAGTTGTCTTGACATCCATTTGTCATATCTCATAGTCATAATATGTGGCAATGGCAAGAAGTATTCTTATTGACTTTATCATGGCAACAAGAGAAAAAGTTTCTTCATAATCAACTCCTTCTCTTTGGTTAAAACCCTTTGCCACAAGTTTGGCTTTATAGGTTTGCACCTTGCTAGTTTGGTCTCGTTTTCTCTTGTAGATCCATTTACATCCTATAGGAGTAACCCCATGTGGTTGATCTACAAGTTCCCAGACAGAGTTGAAGTACATAGACTCCATTTCATCGTCCATGGCTTTTATCCATTGTTCTTTGTCAACATCTTCCATTGCCTTTTTAAAGGTTGATGGATCATCTAAACCATCATTCTGTATGATGTTTAGAGTTTCTGTTAAACCCATGTAGTGTTCATCCTGTAGTGTTCAGGTGGTTGAATAACCATCCCAGTACGTCGAGGCATCCCCAATTCTTGGGATGGACTTGACGAGACAACAACCGTTGTTGATGGACCGACTTGATCAACAACTCTTGTTGATCTTTCTGTAGTATCTTTAGTCAGTTCTTGACATATTAGTTTACTGCGAGGTAGATGATTTTTAATATGATCCTCTTCTAAGAATGTAGCATTCTTCGATACAAATACTTTATTTTATTGGGGATCATAAAACAATCCTCCTTTTGTTTCTTTGGGGTATCCTACAAATAGACATAATTTCGAACGTGTTTCTAATTTCTTAGGATTCTGTACCAACACGTGTGCTGGACAACCCCAGATACGAAAATGACGTAAGCTCGTTTTGCATCCTTTCCATAATTCATACGGTGTTTCTGAAACACTTTTTAATGGAACAATATTCAGAATAAATACTGCAGTCTGTACTGCATACCCCTAAAAAGATTGAGGTAACTAAGCATAACTCATCATTGACCGAACCATGTCCAACAAGGTTCGATTTCTCCTTTCTACAACATCAATTTGTTGTGGTGTTCCAGGTGCTGTGAGTTGGGATTGAATTCCATGATCTACTAGATAGTTCTAGAATTGCAAATCCATATACTCACCACCTCGATTTGATCAAAGTGTTTTAATTCTTTTACTTAACAGATTTTCAGTCTCAACCTTAAATTATTTGAATTTTTAAGAGTTTCAGGCTTATGACTGATTAAGTAAATATAGCCATATCTAGAGTAATCGTCAATAAAACTAATGAAGTATTGATATCCTCCTCGAGCTTTAACTTTCATCGGACCACATAGGTCTGAATGTATAAGTTTGAGAGGTTCTTTGGCACGAAGTACTTTGTCAGAAAAAGGTCTTTTAGTCATTTTTCCCTCAAGAAATGATTCACATGGAGGTAGAGAACTATCTTTTAACTGATTTAGATGGCTGTTTTAATTAATCTCTCAATCCTATTAAGATTAACGTGACCAAGCCTGAGGTGCCAAAAATAGGCGTTAGGAAAAAAATTTCGCCTTTTATTATGAGTCTCAGTCATTTTAAACATCTCTATATTTAAAATGGCTCTTGCTTCAGTTGGTTTTAATATGTATAAGTTATTTTCAAGTCTTGCAAAACACATATGAACACCTCATGAATAAACAAACACTTCATTACATTCAAAAGATTGACTGTACATATTTTCTAATAGACAACAAATGGCGATCAGATTTCTTTTCATCTTTGGTACATAGAACACATTCTTAAACAAGATAAAAGAATCTCCAAAAAACAACTTTACATCTCAGTTGAAATGACTTCACCTGTTCCCACCTTGAAAGTCATCTCAAGTTCAGAAAGTCTTCTCCAAGAACTAGTTTCCTATAGAAAAGTGCAAACATGATTAGTGGGCCTGAATCCAATATCCAGGTAAGGTGATGATTTTCCACTATACATGTTTCAACAACTAGTAAATCAAATTTACCTTGTTTAGCCTTTTCACCTTTCTTCTCATCCAGATATTTTGGGCAATTTTGTTTCCAATGCTCAACTTCTCCGCAATGGAAACATTTTCCTCTAGGAGTTCTATTTTTGTTTTTCTTTGCAATGACTTTCTTTTTCCCTTTTCCTTTCTTCTTCATTTGTATGGTTTTATTCTTAAAAGAAGAAGGACCAACTTTCTTATCATCAGTGGATTTTGTACCTGACATAGACCCTTTATAAAACTTTTTCGGTTTTGAAATAACGTTTATTTCTTTTTCCTTCAATTTCATAATTGATTGATAAGTCTGCAACTCATTCAACAACATCGTCAAGTTATAAGTGATTTTGTTCATAATAGCGTTTGTCCTGAATGGTAGATAACTCTCTGGGAGAGATTCCAATATCATGCTCACTTGACTTGTCTCGTCTATCATCGTCCTGTGAGCCTCCGCAATATTAAAATGAACCATCATGTCGAGAACGTGTTCTCTTACATTGGTCCCATCTTTCATGTGTGTAACATAGACATATTTGATGGCTTCATGTCTAACAGAAGATGACGGTTGCTTGAACATCTCCTGTAATGATGCCATAATCTCACGGGCGGTGGGCATGACCTCATGCTTTTTGTTGAGTACATCAAATATGCTCACCAAGATATAGGCCCAGGCTTTCTCGTTCGCCCTTACCCACTTATCATAGACGTTCCGAACATTTCCGGTGGCTGTTGAACTAGGAATTGGAGGACACTCTTCCGTCAACACAAACCTCAGATCGTCTACAACTAATATCGTATTGATGTTTGACTTCTAGTTCGAATAACCCTCTCCATTAAATTTATTAGAAACAAGCAATTGTATGATTAAGTTCGACATTGCTGAAACATTTTAAACAAACTCTATTAAATATGCATCTAATTCCATTTTTTTTAGCAAAACTAATAAAGTACCCAATAAATATTTATTTATTTCCAATGATACTTAAGTGATTTAGAACAATTGCTACCGAGGGGCAATCAAGAATTTCTTCACATAAGCATGACAATTCTTGACCATTTACTATTTTCAGATTAACTCATATTCCAGTAGTTCTTTTGGTTATCGCTTTCGTTCAAGGTCTTTACTAACAATTAGTAATGCTTGTAAGTGTGACCCACCATTTTCAGATCTTATAGAACGGTATGAATATGCCACCAAAATAGAAGACAATATCCAAGAAGGAATTATAAGTCCCTATTCATTTTACTGAAGCCTGAGTTGTTCTGAATCCTATGTTACAACCCTCCGAGGGGATCTTCGCGGTTAGCGACTAGCTAGTGTCACCTAAAAACGATAGCAGATGCAATATTGGAATCTCACGATTCAAACTAATGGAGTTGACCGTAGGACAATGTTGACACATTTCCTTCACCCACTTACTATGAACAAACTTTTTCAGTTTCGAAATAACATCTATTTCTTTTTCCTTGAGTTTCATCATAGATTGATAAGTTTGCAATTCATTCAACAACGTCGTTAAGTTATAAGTGATTTTGTTCATGACAAAATTTGTCCTGAATAGCAGATAGCTCTCAGGAAGAGATTCCACTATCATGCTCACTTGACTTGTCTCGTCTATCATAGCCCTGTGAGCCTCCGCGATGTTAAAATGGACCATCATGTCGAGAACGTGTTCTCTTACGTTGGTCCCATCTTTCATACGTGTCACATATACATATTTGATGGCTTCATGTCTAACAGACGATGATGGTTGCTTGAACATCTCCTGTAATGATGCCATGATCTTACGAGCTGTGGGCATGACCTCATGTTTCTTGTTGAGTACATTAGATATACTCGCCAAGATATAGGCCTGGGATTTTTTGTTCGCCCTCACCCACCTATCATAGACATCCCGAACATTTCGGGTAGCCGTTGATCTGGGAACTGGAGAACGCTCCTCCATTAAAACAAACCTCAAATCGCCTACTATTAATATTGTATTGATATTTGATTTCCAATTCGAGCAACCCTCTCCGTTAAATTTTTCAGAAGCAAGCAATTGTATGATCGAGTTCGACATTGTTGAAACATTTTAAACCAACTCTATTAAATATGCATCTAAATCCATTTTAGCAAAACTAATAAGGTACCCAATTAATCCTTATTTATTTGCAACGATACTTAAGTGATTTAGAACAAGTGCTACCATGGGGCAGTCAAGAATTCCTTCACAGAAGCAAGACAGTTCTTGACCAAATACTATTACCTAGAATAACTCATATTCCAATAGTTCTTTTGGTTATCGTTTTCGGTCAAGATCTTTACTAACACTTAGTAATTCATGTAATTGTGTCCCGCCATTTTCAGATCTTATAGGACGATATGAATATGCCTCCAAGATAGAAGACAATATCCAAGACGGAACTATAAGACCCTATTCATTTTACTGAAGCCTGGGTTGTTCCGAATCATATGTTACAACCCTCCGTAGGGATCGCTGTGGTTAACGACTAGTTAGTGCTGCATAAAAACAACAACAGGCGCAATATAGGAATCTCACAGTTCAAACTAATGGAGGAGACCGTAGGACAATTTTGACACATTTCCTTCACCCACTTACTATGAACCACTTCCTTATTCACCTTGTTATTGACCCATGTAAACACTTTCCGTATGGAGCAATCGAGGTAAAATCGACAAGAAACCGAGCATGGATCTCACTGTGTGAACTCATGAGGATGTGAGAGCTAATAACTACAATATCAAACATATTGTTAATCTCCCACTGAAGTGTTCTAAATGTTTGGGTAATTTACTTAGGCATGACGGCTGATTTCATACAACCTAAGTCTAAGTGATTTATCCAAATATAACTCTTATAATTGGATTTAACCTACAATGTCTAGGTGATAAACCATTTTATTATCTCATATCGCTCACACAAGCTCATAAAATCAGTTAACAACTCTCAATAGTTCAGTCATAATCCCAAGGTAGAAGGTGTTCCATAAACCGTCAACTTAAGTACCCCCAGCCTTAGACAGGTTTATGAACCAATATGAGTTTGTAACCGTGTTTTATAAGGTAACAATCTAGTTTAACGTTTAAAATTAGTTGTTAACCTAAGTAAGCATGCAACTGTTCTTTGTCATGGATTTTAAATGTCTAACCAATTTTATAACAACTTACAAAATTTAGACATACTTAACATCCACAACATTCAACAAAGGTATCTAATATAACTATTATATTAAACATAACCCTAACATACATACTATATATTATAACGATTATAACATACTTTCAATTCATGTAACATGCTTCCTATGGTAGGGTTTTAAATCTACATGCCATATTGTATGCATATACATGAATTATTTAATTATCATATACATCTCATGCATAAACAATTAAATACTAACTGTTATGGTTTTCATTTTGGCATAAACAAACAAACAGATAGTTAACTATTATAAACAACTTCAAAACCGTCTTTGAACTGCTCGAACTGCTCCAAACCGAACCCAAACATCTTGAACCGGGCTGGATGAGTCTGAACTGGACCAACCAAAACCATTTGAGGCTAAACCAGATTGGACCTTGAGAAAACCGGTCGAACCGGCTGCTCTCAGTCCAACCTTAAAATGCTACTAAGGCTGATCGTGTAGTGCTGAAGGTAATCATCGAGTGTCATCGCCTTAGGTTGAGAGGAAGTACACAATTGATTAGTGTTTGCTGAAAGCTATACGATCGTTTAGCTTTATTGCATAGGACTAGACGATCGCTTAAATCCATTGACGTGCTATCGCTTAGCTCCATCGCATAGTACTAAGTGATTGCTTAACACCATCGCCCAGCGCATTCATGTCATTGTTTAGTATCTGCCGCAGCTAAATGATCGCTTAGCTCCATCGTATAGAACATCATCGCGTCGCTTAGCATTTATCTACACGATCGCTTAGCTCTGCGACTAAACGATCGCTCAGTGTTATCGCATAGCACTTCATCGCATCGATTAGCGTGCATCGTAGCTAAACGATCGTATAGTGCCATCGTTTACTAAATTCAACATATCGTTTAGTTCCCACGAAAAATCTAAACGATCGCGTAGTGCTATCGTATAGTAGATTCACGCATCGCTTAACTCCCGCAGGTACACAATCGCTTAGCGTTCAACATCACAACAACCAGCGCCCATTGCTAAACGATCGTCTAGCTTTCTTAACCTCCTTCATCCATTCTAAATGACGACCGGAGCTAGATCTCGGGAGAGTCAACTCCACCACCCAAGATTAAGATCGAGTTACCTAGGTCATCTAAGCAAAATAGTCAATCTTAAACAGTAAACAATGTTATAAAGTAAAAGTGACTTATTTCTTGGTCTAATCTTATGCAAACTCATCGCATATGATAGCCCCACTTCCCATGTCAATACATGAATGAATCAGGATCACTTTGTTTGTAGCACCTCTACAACAACTTGTCTGCATTTAATTGTTGGGTTGTGTGTGCTAAAACTCGCAGTTTGTAAATTTAAACACATTCTATTATCAATAAAGATTTTATTCAACATTTCTTCAATAAAGTTGTTAATCAATCTTTAAATTGTATTCGTACAGTCTAAATCTATTAATTAATCCATAGCTATTACATGAATACTTAAACTTTATGTAGAGACATAAAGATAGAACAAGTTCGAGTAAATAGCCAAAATGGTCTATAGTATACGAATAAGGTTGGGTGCCTTATTATGGTGCTGGTCATTTCATTTTCTCTTCTTTTCTTATATTGTATTGTATTATATTTTGTGATTAAGGAATTAATACATTATGTGTTCAATGCATTTTTTTGTTTCCTTCAATTCCATCTCCACCTTTCTTTACTTAGCATCCATAACTTACTTGCATCACTTAATGAGATTGCTAAAGTATCGCATATTTAGTCATGTGGATTAGAGATATGAAGCATGTAGGAAACCACCGAGAGGTGTGCGTTGCGTGAGTGTGTGAGTAAACCTTATTTGCTTAGTGTCAAGCTGTAGCAACACCTATCTATAAGCAGACACAATGCTTTTCTATGAGCAAAGTCAGCGACAACTAACTGCCCAAGAGGGTAAATGGTTGGTTGCATTAAGCAATGTAAGTTATTATTCACTAGAGATAGGAATAATCTTATGTCAACGAAGTTCTTGCGGCTACCTTGTCTTATGAGCGCATCATTTATCATTTAGGCATACTTGAGATAATAGTCTAAAACCCAAATCCAAAACTTGAGAGAGCGGATTGGAACGCATAGGCAAGAATGGGGAACTTAGAGATGAGCTCCGTTTGATTTCACACAGCGTATGCACCCTACGGGTAGGATATTGCATGCTTCTAGGAAGTAGGATATGGTGGTATGCAGCTAGCACGCTAATGCGGTGAGAGCACGTGAGCGGGTTATGGAGGTTTAGGTAGGCATAGGCTTCCTGACAATATCACAGATACACCGCATACGTCCTAGAGTTAGGCTCAAGTGTGTATAGCATGATTGCATGGCTTGCATTGACTGATGCTTGTTTTTGTGAAGTGAAATTATGGATGATATGCGATGGTGAAATTGCATTGAGCACTCAAGTTTCCTCAGCGGAATCCAAGTGTAAACTCCATTGAGTTTCTTGGTAAGTCCAGGGTCGAACTCAGGGATTTGTGAAAACAGGTTGCGTTGGTAATTTTTAGGAAAACTTTGTGGTAACCAAATAAATAAATAGTTATTGAGTTTGTTGTTTGTGATAATAAAAAAAAAATAACAAATGCGGCAGAGTTTGAAAAGAGTTGGTAAACGGAAGATACGATGAGTATGCGGTGAATGGGTTGAGAAGGGTTTTGGCTAACACTTCCTAGGATGCGTTCATGCTTGCGATCATGCAACATGCATACAATAGTAAACCATCTCTCGATGCGAATGCTACGGCTTCTAATGCTAGAACGCATGCAATATATGCGATAAGTTTATAGGACCTACACATAAGCCTCTATTCTTATTTATGCAATGACAGAATAACACACACACAAATAAGGCGACCACATAATATCATTCCTATCTCTAGGATGCATACGATGTAGGTTGGCAAACAGAGTTTATCTCTAAGTCCCCATCTTTTTTTTATGTAGATCTAATCTTGCTCTCTCGAGTCTAGATTCTAACCTAGCTCTCTCGAGTCTTAGGTTCTTTCTTCAGACTCTCTCTCGAGTAGCTCTAAAGGGGTATTTGGCACAGCACAACACAAGATAATCGCAGGCGATGAACTTCCTAGGTTATGTTAGCTTAGTTCTTCTCAACCCATTCGACTAGTTTAGCTACTCATGCGTACTAGGAGAGTGAACAGATGTAGAATAGGAACTTCCATTGTATAAATTTAGAGATGAAGTACAAAACAACAATGCAAGAATAGAATAAAGATCCTGGTAGCAATCTCTTGCTGTCCAGGCTTTTACACTGTTTTTCTACTCGTGTTCGAAAGATAAACTCGCTCTCGTGAGGGTCGGCCCGCTCTCTACTTCTCCGCCTCAAGTTTCTCTCTCGAGTTGCCCTGAGCGATCTCTGACGTCACCACTCCTCTCTTTCTCCGCCTTAAAACAAAAGGAAAACTATGAACAAAGACGTGCGGTCTGAACGTATGAATTTTTGAACTGGTGGAATGATGAACCCCTTTTCTGAAGGATGCCTTTGGTATTTATAAAACATCCAGGGTGTACGGCGGCTACTCTCTCATGATTGCACAAATGAGACGACTTTAATTCCCTGATTGATGCGCCGAATATTTGTCACCAAAAAGTTGAATGTACTTGTTATCGTTAGCGGCTGTCAACTTAATTCGGATTTGACTGTCATCAGCTTTCTGTCCCATCGCGATTAAGTTAGCCTTTCACCCAAATGCACCCACCATGTTGTGCCAACCAAGTTGTGACAATCCTTCTCGAGCAAATGTTTGCGAACACGATCACCGCAAAGCCTTACGGTGATGTTGCGCTCAACCAATGATTTCCTATGATCGCAATTTCCGCCTTGTGTCAACGCATTTTCTACATAAAAGCATAAAAATAAACTGTTTCTATGCGATGAACGCATGCGACCACAATATAATGAAATTGATGCTTTGTGGACGCAATTTAACATCTTTTATCAACGCAAGCCAGCATTGTTTAAGAATTTAGTACTATGATAACGTGTATTTCTGCCTGTTATCATTGACTTAGGTTTCCCTTGCGGTCACTCTTAAGGGTTTCAATGAAGACATCTCCACATTTTATCTATTTTCCCATTCATTTGTTTCATGTCAAGAGTTGTCGTGTATCTACCTCTTTTTCATATTCTCATTGTGTTGTTTGTTACTTAGGAGTAGGAGTAGTGTTAGCATAGAAACCTCCCATTCATTCTTTTATTCAACCGCCGCATTCGCATCTCCACATTCATCTAGCTATAAGTCCCTGAGTTCAACCTCGGATCACCCGAGAAACTTGTGTTCTTCTTATACTTGGCGTGAGCATAAGAAAACTTGTGACAGGACGTATGGTCATCGCATACATTTGTTGACACATAGTCATTCTAACGCATGACCATCGACGCATGACAATCAACGCATACATATTCCTTGATAGTTTATAGTTAACCTAATACTTACACAACTACAACTAATTTAATAGTTTATGAATATAATGTTAAATACATTCAAAATAATAATTTAAATTAGATTCCAATTTATGAATATATTACACTAAATACATATTTAAAAACATGAAATATGACCATGTTTTTATTACCTTCCATACATTTAAAAATTTCACACAAACAATAATTTGGCCAAACCGACTACAATGCCCTCAAATTTCAACACAAAATAGAGAACACCACTATACTTGTCAATAGGCATGCGAAGTCAAAGATAATTTTATTGGGTACTATGCACTACTTGAATTCCATATTGCGTCCACGAAATTTTAGTTGTTGAGTAATTAACATCTAATTTCCCGTCATCAAGTTTTTGGCGCCGTTGCCGGGGACTTGGCAGCTAATTGTTTGTTGAGTTTTGTGTCTCTGCAGGCAACCTTTTTATCTTGGGAGTATTGTAGCTTGTGCGACCAGGTTACAAACAATATTGAAGTGTAGGTGATGCGTTGAAAGCCAATGTTGACCCCAAGATAGAAGGGAAATCAGTCGCATGAGCTGAAGGTAGTTCTAAGCACATGGTGGACAACATACGCCCAACAATTGCCGGAAGTTCCATTGGTCAGGGTAAGCTTCTTGACCCAATCAATTGAAAATAATCTTCTGCATGGAAGACTCCTTGCGGTGACAACACTCCTATTTTTCCAGGGACGTATTCTACTCTATCTTTACCTTGCTTTCTTAGTTTCGATTATTTTTATTTTTATTGTTATTTTGGATATATGGCTGCTTCCTTGGTTGTGGTGCGTTTGCTCTTTGTAGGTGCAACAATAAGTCTCCTCGATGCACAGTACAACTGAAGAATTCCTTTCATCCTTCAACGCATGGCTTCGATCGCGTAGATTCCAACGCATAATCGCATGCATTGTTCCGTTTAAGGTTATTTTCTTGTTATCTTTTATGCATTATCCTTTTGAAATTCTATTTTTCCCGATTGCGTTGCTTTGCGATGTTTCTATGATGGTACATATAATTCACCACATCTTCTAATTAATCATCGCAAGGTGTTCCTTACTTTTATTAGCTTCTTCAAATTTTTGAAAGTCTTAAGTTTTATTTTGTGCAAACCTTTGCTCAAACATTTATTACTGCATTCCTATTTTTGTTTTTAGCTTTACGGTGAGAACGTTGCCAACCTTTAAGTTTGGGGGTGGCAGCGGTCTCGGAGAATTGCGTTTATTGTATTGCGATCATTTGAAAAAAAAAAAGGTGAGAATTTTTTAGAATAATAACTCCACTGTCAATGCAATGGGGAAACCCATGTTGATAAGAGTTAAGTTGTGAAAGGCACTTACCCGTAGTTGGATGCCTGCATGACACACGTAGGAGCAAGCCAAAACGAAGGTAAGTTGCCAGGGTCAATGCATAAGTTCAACTTCTCTGTCCGGCGCAAGCCAAGGCAAGCAAGACAAGAGTTGAGTTGAATATGGAACACAACCAAAGTTAGATGCCCACATGACACACATGGGGGTAAGCCAAAATGAAAAGCGTAACCAGATTCAATGCCGCATTTGAATAAGTCATCGCAAATTTTTGAAGTGTTTTGAACGAACGTATTCTCAAAAGCTAAATGCAAAGTTACGGTGAATGAATAAAAAGTTTTTTAGCAAAGGCTTGTCGGATCTAAACGTAGAAAATATCTTTTTGAAGAAGCAGCCAAAGTGGAGGAGAACATTGCGGTGATGGTTAGAGGTATGAGGAAATTATATTTTGAGAAATTGGTCATCGCAAAGGAAAGCAAAAAGGTAAGTTACAATTTCTTGAGTATAACGCATGCTTGAGGACAGGCATGATTCTAAGTTTGGGGGTGTGATGACATGTAGAAATACATTTCATCTTAGTCCTTTTATTTAAAATTATGAGGGTTGTTAATCAGAATATGCAGCAATTATGTTACGAATTCATGAGAAAATGAACTTGCGTCGTTCAGCATGATGAATCTCGGCTAACCCATTATTATGCGTTATTATGCGTTCAATGTTCTATTTTTGTAGCTAACGCAGGAAGTGGACGCAAACACGAAAGTCAGACCACCACATAGACGACCGCATGCGGAGAAACTCTCCATCGCAAAGGGGAACGCGTTCGATCAACGCATGGGTATTGCGGTAATCAGCCGCATGCGTCCAGCGCATAGGAGTTGCGCTTGTCAAGCGATTGCGGTCATCGTGTAGAGTTGCAGTATTAAGCGAATGCGATCACTGTATGATTGTGGCTACACGATAACGCATACTAATGGGATCAACGCAAGGTTGGTGGAATGAATGCATCAACGTACATCTCGGGAGAATCAAAAGCTGATGTTGACATTTAACCTACCACGCTGTTAGCTGCAGAGATTCAGAACGGACTAAACGCACCAGAATGTTAGAATCAGAGCAGTCCATTAATGTTGTCGGCGATCCAGGCTCTATATAAAGAAGCTCATGAGCAGAATTTCAACTCATCCAGGGTTTTCGCCCAAGGTTGAATCCAAGGTTTTCGCTTGAGGTTCGCCTAGGGCGGAACCTTTTGATCCAGAAAAATGTGTGAGAGGAAGCTTGAGAGTTCTTCATCCTTTATTCATTCGGAGCCTTTGACCGGAGCTAGATCTCAGGAGAGTCAGCTCCACTGCCCATCCATGGCACCACCGGCAGCCTTGACGCATATCCGCTGGAAGCAAGTCTTTGCTTCCAGCTGGTCATTTCATTTTCTCTTCTTTTCATATATTGTATTGTATTATATTTTGTGATTAAGGAATTAATACATTATGTGTTCAATGTGTTTCTATGTTTCCTTCGATTCCATCTCCACCTTTCTTTACTTAGCATCTATAACTTCATTGCATCACTTAGTGAGATTTCTAGAGTATCGCATACTTAGTCATGTGGATTAGAGATATGAGCATGTAGCAAACCACTGAGAGGTGTGCGTTGCGTGAGTGTGTCAGTAAACCTTATTTGCGTAGTTTCAAGCTGTAGCAACGCCTGTCTATAGGCGGATGCAACGCTTGTCTATGAGTAAAGTCAGCAACAACTAACTGCCCGAGAGGGTAAGTGGTTGGTCACATTAAGCAATGTAAGTTATTGTTCACTAGAAATAGAAATAATCTTATGTCAGTAAAGTTCATGCGGTTACCTTGTCTTATGAGCGCATCATTCATCATTTAGGCATACTTGAGAGAGTAGTCTAAAACCCAAATCTAAGACTCGAGAGAGTGGATTGGAACGCATAGAAAAGAATGGGGAACTTAGAGATAAGCTTTGTTTGGTTTCACATAGCATATGTACCCTACGGATAGGATATTGCATGCGTCCAGGAAGTAGGATATGGTGATATGCGGCTAGCACGCTCATGCGGTGAGAGCACGTCAGCGAGTTATAGAGGTTTAGGTAGGCATAGGCTTCCCGAAAATATCGCAGATACACCACATACATCCTAGAGTTAGGCTCAAGTGTGTGTAGCATGATTTCATGGCTTGCGTTGACTAAGGTTGCCCTTGCGGTCACTCTTAAGGGTTGCAATAAAGACATCTCTACATTTTATCTATTTTCCCATTCATGTCAAGAGTTGTCATGTATCTACCTCTCTTTCATATTCTCATTGTGTTGTCTATTACTTAGGAGTAGGAGTAGTGTTAGCATAGAAACCTCCCATCCATTCTTTTATTCAACCGCTGCATGCGCATCACCGCATTCATCTAACTACAAGTCCCTGAGTTCGACCTCGAATCACACGAGAAACTTGTGTTCGTGTTATACTTGGCGTGAGCGTAAGAAAACTTGTGATAGGATGCATGGTCATCGCATACATTTGTTAACGCATAGTCATTCCAATGCATGACCATCGACGCATGACAATCAACGCATACATTAAGAACATGCATCGCATATTGCGTCCACGAAATTTTAGTTGTTGAGTAATTGACATCTAATTTCCCGTCATCAGTAGGATATCATCCATATACAACACAAGAAAAGCTACTGAACTGTTGATGATTTTCTTGTAAACACAAGGCTCATCAACATTTTGATCAAAGCCATCAAATTGATTGCAGCATCAAACTTTATATTCCAAGATCAAGATGTTTTTTCAATCCATAAATGGATTGATTAAGCTTGCAAACCTTTTGCTCTTGACCTTGTTCAATGAATCCCTCTGGTTGGGTCATATAGATACTTTCGTCAAGATTATCATTCAAAAATGCAGTCTTAACATCTGTTTGTCATATCTCATAGTCATAATATGTGGCAATAGATAAGAGGATCTAGATAAACTTAATTATAGCAACAGGTGAGAAAGTTTCTTCATAGTCCACTCCCTCAACCTGGGTATAACCCTTTACTACTAGTCTAGCTTTAAAGGTTTGCACGTTTCCATCTACACCCAATTTCCTCTTGTAGATCCATTTGCAACCTATGGGTTTAAATCCATCAGGTCGATCTACAAGTTTTCAGACAGAATTGTAGTGCATAGACTCCATTTCTTGATCCATGGCTTTGATCCATTCATCTTTGTCAGCATCAACCATTCCATTCTTGTAAGACAATGGGTCCTCAACCTTATCATCTAATATGACGGTCTGAGTTTCTATTAAACCCAAATAGCGAGTAGGTTGAGTTACAATCCTCCCACTACGTCGAGGCTCTCTCAACACTTGAGAAGGATGTGTTTGACTAGTTGAAGCAACATCAACAACTCTTGTTGAAGTGCTCGCCTCTTCAACAACTCTTGTTGAAGTTTTAGTAATTTCTCTGGAAATTTCATTTAATATGATTTGGCTCCTTGGCTTATGTTCTCTAATGTGGTTTTCTTCTAAGAAAGTAGCATTTGTCGATACAAAGACTTTGTTTTCTTTTGGATCGAAGAACAAACCACCTCTTGTTTCTTTAGAATAACCTACAAATAGGCATAATCTTGAACATGGTTCCAAATTCTTTGGATTTATCACAAGCACATGTGTTGGACATCCCCAAATCTTGAGATGTTATTAACAACTTTTACGACCCCTCCATAATTCAAAAGGTGTTCCAGTAACACTCTTTGATGGAACTTGGTTTAAAAGGTAAGCTGCAGTCTCCACTTCATAACCCCAGAACGAGATAGATAAAGAAGCATAGCTCATTATAGAGCGAACTATGTCCAATAAGGTTCTATTTCTCTTTTTTGATACACCATTTTGTTGAGGTGTACTAGGTGCTAAGAGTTGAGATGTGATTTCATGTTCTATCATATAGTTTTGGAATTCAATATCCATGTACTCTATACCTTGATCGATCGAAGTGTTTTAATCTTTTTACCTAACAAATTTTCAAATTCAGCCTTATACTCCCTGAACTTTTCAAGTGTGTCAGACTTATGTTGCATTAGGTAAACATGCCCATAACTTGAATAATCGTCTAAAGTTGACAAAATATTTAAACCCTCCTTTAGCTTTTACACTCAACGAACTACAAAGGTCTGAATGTATAAGCTTTAAGGGTTCTTTGGCTCTATAACCTTTTCCAATAAAAGGTCGTCTTGTCATTTTTTCCTCTAGACAAGATTCACATACAGGTAAAGAATTTTCTTTTAACTCGTTTAGAAGTCCATTCTTAACCAACTTACAATCCTATTGAGATTAATGTGACCTAGTCTTAGATACCAAAGATGAGCATTATCTTTAGGAGAAATTTTTTTTTCTTAGTTTTAGTGGTTGCAATGTTGAACATTTCGAAATTGTGGAGCATTTTAGATACTAATCTCAGTACATATAAGTCGCTTTCATTTGTTGCAGAACAAATATCAATAAAAAAATGGGTCGTATTTGTAGTGTCACCAGGATAAGGTACCCAATCTTATCCATCTACTACAGACCATTTAGGTCATTACTTAGACATGATCCACATGTATGTCTCCACATACATGTCTAAGTTTCGTAAAATAACCCTGCATCTTAGTTTATTGGTTTGAATTAATGCAATCTAATCATCAAATAAAATACCTCTGGTTTTATTAGATAAATAATTTGTGTTAACAAAACTACAAAACATAAGATACACTAGATTTAGGACATCAATCCTAACACTGGACAACCCCAAATCCTGAAGTGTCATAAAATACCTTTATAACCTCTCCATAATTCCAAAAGAGATTCAAAAACACATTTGGATGGAACATTATTCAAAATATAAGTTGTAGTCATTACTTTATAACCCCAAAATGAATTAGGTAACTGAGTATATATCATCATAGACCAAACCATGTCTAACAGGATTCTAATTCTCCTTTCTGATACACTATTTTTCTGAGGTGTACCAGGTATGAGAGTTGAGATACGATTCCATGTTCTATCAAATAGGTTTTGAATCTTGAATCCATATACTCTCCACCCTGATTTGATCGAAGTGCTTTAATGGTTTTATCTAATGAATTCTCAATCTTAACCTTATACTCTTTGAACTTTTCAAGAGTTTCAGACTTGTGTTGCATTAGGTAAAGATATCCATATCTTGAATATGAAGGGATTGAAGTTGCAATCGTTGGATGCATAAAGAAGCTCAAATCAATCCCAACTTGAATGCACAAAGAACGATGCATTTAAAGAATCATGAAGAAAGGAAAATGACACACGCATGGGCGGTGGCAGTCAAATCAAAATGCCAGTTGGTAGCTAATTTGAGATGGTAGTGACAGAGCCAATGAATCTGTGACGTGATACAGTCGGTGCAGCAGGGCATGAAATTAAATACAAAGGTGTCAAGAAATCATTAGAAAGAAGCTACGAACCTTCTTTGAGGCCTATAAATATCCCAACAACTTCAATACAAAGTGTGGACCTTATGTTAAGAAATTGACCAAAGTTCTGCTAAAATCTCTATCCATCTTTTTTAATCTCTCGACATTATCTTTGAGAAATTTTGAGTGAGAACTTAGCCTCCTTTTCTGATTAAGAGAAGAGCTTCATCCATCTTCACCACTAGCATAAAGAAGCAGTCAACCATTAGAGCCAGAAGGAGCAAAAAAATATGCTCGATGGTTTGACATCTTCTATCTTTACATTTTTACTTTGTTTTACTTTGAGTTTGTATTTGACTATTGAGATTGAAAAACTCCATATTTAATATAAATCATGATTTCTACTTCTTATCCATTCATGATTTCATCTCCTTCCATCATGACCAACTAAATTCTTAATGGGTTGGGAAGAATGAAGTAACATTCTCATGAGTTATGTATAAGTTGAAGTTCATCTTATTTAATACATGTTTAATCTATTGCTTAAATCCCTCTGGATCAATCAATTTAAGCAGAAATAGCGAACTGATCGAGAGAGTAAGTGGTTGTGGAACTCATTAAATACAAAAAGAAGTATCTTTCTTTTGTCCAAATTAACTTAAGTATGCGTCCTAGAGATAGGGTTTATGCGGCTTAAAACACTGAAAGGTGAGATTTTCATTTTATAAGTTAAGAACATGAACAGATACTTATGCATTACTTATATGGATATTAGTGAACTTTTTCAGCCCTACTTTATCAATTGAATTCCTACACTCTTCACCGCACGTTTTTTTCATTTGTGTTATGTACACTTCATTTCACGCATCACCTTCACCATTCACACTTTCCATGCATCACCATCAATGTTGCATTCAAGTATCACACTTCCATAACCATTCTCCACATTCATTTTCCTCCATTCCACCCTTTATCTTGTAATAAATTTATTATTTCAACTGTATAAACACATTCTTCAATGCATTAATCGATAGAGTAAATTAACACGTATCGGAAGAAATCATAATCAATAAGCACTCTAATTACACTTAATTTGAGTTTAAAACATACATTGAAACAGTTTTCAGAAAAGGGTTTTATGAATATATTACCTTTGATGAAAACTTTTCAATTCCAACTGAATTCCACGCGTGGAACCTTCAATCTTCCATAGACCACGAAGAGGAGCTTCTCTACTAATCTCTAGCTCAGATTATGTGGTGGAAGCCCTAAATTGAGAACAATGGAACTAAGGAAGAAGAAGGTTTTTGGGAGTAAGCTTCAGCTTGAAGTTTCAGCATGCATGGCTGAATTCTCAGCCCAAAAATTTTAATTTATAATCTCTTTCACCATACAATCAGATTGCATCCATGAAAGCTAGCTCATTCTTCATAATTCTAAGTGGAATTGGAGTGGAATAGTGAGTAAGGTGCTACCCATAGTGGGTTTTTCCAAGTTTTGAAATTCCTTTTAATTTTCAAATTCTTTTTGAAAATTGATTTCAAAAATAAGTTTTATTATTAATAAATAAACTGATAATTTATTAATTTCACAAAAATTAATTCAATTAATTAGTTTTTAAATAAAATTAATCATTATTAATTAATTAAACACTAATCTCACTACAATGAATTTTAATTCATATAATTAATATTTAAATCACATTTAAATATTAATCGACTTTCCAATTTTGTTAATTATATCAAAATATAATTAACCAAACCCTAAACTGAATTTTAGCATTTTAAATTCAAAACCTTAATTTCGAATCTCAACATTTCAAATTCAATTAATTCACTAATCCAAGGTAATTTTACGAGCTAGTAGAGAGATCTTATGAACCTACAGATCATGAACTCCAATAATTTAAGATTAATTGGCTAAACTCTTTAAACCGAATTAACCAATATTCATTAATTACCGAGACACACCACTATAGCTTGATAGTTGCACTCTCCTCACCATAGATATATTTTTGTCCATTTTAATCATAATTAGTAAGTTGATCCTTCACAGGTCGTTCATATTTACAACTATGTCAAAATTACCGTTTTGTCCCTATAAATATGTCTTGCTCCTTAAGCTCCCACTCATCCTCTATTAAACAATTGGTTTATAGTACAGCTTATAAACCATGACCCTCTCAACCGTGAGAGGGCGGGGCCCCGTTGTTCAAAACCAGGAATCAGTGCTTAAGAGAACAACCTATCTGCTAACCCTAAATCAGGTAGGAGTGAATTTCATCTTGCAGAACTATGTCCCCAACTATTTATCTAGTCTTATCCTCAAAATGGGAGGCTTATTGAGCAATGTTGTTGGACTACTCTCACCTATGCAGATCAAAGGATAATCCCGAATATCTTATCTAATGTTCGCCTAATACGACCTTGTCTCCGATTGAATGCAGGATCACTGTGAGTGTGCGAGGTCGAATGGGGAGGTAATTGTTGAAAAGTTGATGTAGCGTAAGCATCTACCCTTACATTGAACATGTCAACAGACGCTGTGAAGGAAAAAGGTTCAGACTTGAAGATCGTTTCCAAGTCAACATCAAACCCGTGGGCGTAGTTAGCGTCATCCACTCGAACTTCTTACTTATCCTTGTGAGGTCCAGCAACATATTTTTCTGTTGCACGATCACGACCATATACCTCTCTCAAAGCACGATAATGAGGGAATGGTCTCCCATACAGTCCACTAGCATCTTTATGAGTCTATAACATAACATATATGAACATTAGATGCATGAACAAATTCATCTGATAAAAAAATAGAGTTGTACCTTAACCCATTCGTCGGAACACAACCTTCTCACATTGTAAAGTCATTCTCACATCATTCCAACTGAATCCACTCACTCGTAGTAATTCAATCAATTGATTGTACTTTGCCTTCATTTTGCGTAGACGAGAATCTATAAGTGTACAATATGCAATCAATCGAACACAAATTCAAAAATATTCGAACACTCCATACGAAAAATATGAATATGTCTATAAGCGTACAATATGCTATCAAACATCCTAAGCTAAGTACTATCACATCACCAGTTGTTGAACATTTCATGTGCAAGATATTGTCTCTACATTGTCTACTCATTTGAAGTCTCAATTAAATTAGTGATAAATCCATCAATATTCCCATCACCAACCACATCCTCATCCCAAAAGTTGGTGCCTTCGAAGAGATCCTAGACATCTCTCTTCAATTGAAATTGTGGAGCATACAAAATGTTGTGATGATCCTAAGTTGTGTGACTATGTCGTAAAAGCAAGGACTCCTAAGGATTGTCTAACACATCTTTAGAAGACTAAAATAACATTTTATAAAATTTCTTGCTGCAGAGTGTTTCATATTGGAAAATTCTTCTAACTCGGTATGGCAACCCTAGAGAAGGTGAATAGGGTTTCTTCAAACTAATTAAAACTTTTTTTTAAATGGGCCTAATTAAACAAGTTAATACACTTTTTGTTAATAAGTAATTTAAACAAAGATTTTACGCAAATAATTTCACTTTAAATTAAATTAAACAAGAAATTAACAATCACTTTAAAGTACCCTGTTTAATTCTTATGAAAGATTGGTAATGAATATAATAAAAAATTAATTGCAAAATTAAATAAGAGGGGATCGAGAAATTGATATTGAAAAATTTATAGTGGTTCGGCACAACCCGTCCTACATCCATTTTCCAGGCTTCTCTTGGGTATGTCACTATGAACTTGACTATTTCTATGGCTTAGAGTCGAACCGCTACAATGTTCCTTCTTTAGGTGCAAGAACAAACCTGATTCTTTCCACGGTTGAAAATCAAATTGTTACAACACTCTTATTATGGGCTCAAGAGTAACCATTTACAATAAGTTTAGAAATGAAGAACAATGATGAGAAAAAATCTCTCAAGGAATAAATTTACAAGTTTAAACACTCATTGAATCAATCCTCACAACATAAAATATCTCTCTCAAGAAGAAGATGAAAAAGAAGAAAATTGGAGCTTGGAGAGAGAAACAATGGGAGCTTTGTGTTTTAATGGAGGATTGAAAATAATGTGTAATTATTGTTTTAATTTTGGAGAAGATGAAAAGTTTAAAAAGAGAGGGAAAGGTGAATATTTGGGCCACTGGATGTTGGTAAAATAAAACTGAATGGTGGAGATTTAAACTCAACTAGTCATTAGACACAAACATAATATAATATAATAATATTTTTTTAAAAAATCATTTTCTTTTAAAATTCAACAAAAGTAAAAGTCCATCATGTGGCATTCCTCCATTGCTCCAAGTACTAGCTTTCAATTGGTCTACTTTGATAGAAAAAAAATTTCACATCATCAGCTCGGAATTTTTCCATTAAGTTTGTTTCGGTCATATCTTCTTCATTTGAACTCCGATTTGAGTGATTCAAATTGCGATGAAGTTTTTGTTCTGAGCTCTATGTAATAGATACTTCAAAACATTCAAATTGTTAATAAATAAAAGCAATTTTGTAATCATCAAAATATTAATTAATTAAAATTAATTAAATTTTAGATTAAAGGTCAAAAAGCCAACACTAGAATGGTGGTCATGTCTCCAATCATTTAGATGGTATAACTAACCTCTAAATGGTGTTAAAAATCCACACTTGGTATACCCACCATCGACTAAATAGTAACAACCTAAGTTACAAAAAAAAAAAAAAAAACAAACAAACAAAATACAAAATACTTAAGATTCAAGTGATGGTCACTTTATAGATCTAATGCACATGTTGTGTACGAATATGTGTGTATGATATTCATACCTCAAGGGACTCTCAATCCATGCGGCCTACTTATTTCACTGCCCATTGTGTATCGAACCTTCCGGACCAAGTAAAATGTATATGAATTGCAGGACAACTCCCAAAATGTTTGTTGCAATTTCATTCTTCCTTGTCCTATACTTCCTTTTCTCAGACTCTCGAACATGCACCTTTATGTGTGTGCCATCTAAAGCACCCAAACAACCCTAAAAAATAATGTCATTAGAAATACTCAAAAGTAGGGTGACAATCCATTTTTCATTAATGTCCTACATACCTTAGATGAACTATTTCCACCTACGATCCACTTCATTTTCCAAAATTGGTTCAAATGTCCTCCAAAACAATCTCAAACACTGAAACTAAAAGAAACTCGTTTTACAAAGAACCTATGAGCTGAAGCGGATCGTCCAAATCTCATTTCGATTGAAAACAAACGTTTACAGTAAAACATACAGATTATGCATTTTAATAAAAATTGCAGCATGCTTTTAAACTAGAAAAATGGTTCAAGTGGTTATACCTTCGAATAACTCTTCTTCATGTAAATCCCTCGAACTATCAGGAACTCTTCAAACAGTCACGAACTCTCCAAACAGCAACAAATCTCGAACCAAAAGGTGAAGACACTACCACTTGATATCCTTAGTATTCTCAAGATAAGAACCCAAGAGTGGTGGGCTTTGGTTATTTTGGTTAGGAGGGAGTTTGTGAGTTTGGAGGAAGACGATTAAGGAAGAACAATACTGTTGCATAGAGAATTTTTCAATTGTGTAGTCTCTAAAGAGCTATCGTATAGCCTCTGAATAGATCGTGTAATCTCTCACTATTCGTGTAGATTAGTTTTGGAATAATCAAAATCATATTTTATTTATTCCACTTTGCCATAAAAACCAATTAATTTCCCACTAAGGTAGTTGAAAGAAAAAGGGATTAATTATCCAAATAATTAATAATATAAATAGATATGATATCTAATTTATCATATTATATTTAGAACATATAGTTTTAATATTGCAACATATACAATATAAACTATAGTTCTTTTTCTCTATTTTATGACATTTAATATAAATCATATTTCTATTAAATTTAACAACTATTTGAATCTCATTCAAATAATTTTTCCTCCAATTAAACTATAATGTATCAAATACATTATATCAATTAAATCATATATAATTGAATCAATTTAATTATATCATATATAATTAAATTTCTTCTTATTAATTTGAACATTTCAAATTAACCCAAAAACTGATTCTCAACTAAATCCTTTTGAGCTACCAAGGGGACCTTATGGACCTATAGCTTGAAGCACCAACTGTAGGTGAATAGTTAATTAAACTCTTTAATCATATTATCCACCATCCGTTAACTGTCGAGCATTCCACTAAAGACTGACAACTGCACTTCTCACACTACAGATATATTTCTGTGTCCATTGGATATAACCAATCAACAGTACGATGACCCTTCACAAATTGCTCATAAGTACAACTGGGCCAAATTACCGCTTTGTCCCGATAATTACATCTAACTCCTTAAGTACCACTAATCCCTCTAATGAACAATAGATCATAGTCCCACTATAACTAAACCCCTCTGGGCCAGGAGAGAGTGTGGCGCCACATTGTTCAAGACCTGGAATCAGACCTTAAGGGAGCAATTTATCTACTTACCACTACTTCGAGGAATGAGTGAATTACATCTTGTGTAGCTGAGTTCCCAGGTCCCCAATTAGAAGAATCCCCAAAATGGTAGGCTTGTTGAGTCGGCAATCTGGCCACTCTTACCCATATAAATTAAAGGACTGCCCTCATAGGCAAGAGTTCACAACTCACTAAAGATTAAGGTCATGTTACCTATAGTCATCCTAGTGAAATGAAAGTCTCTATTATGAAAGGTGTTATATAATGAGACTAAGCATTTCGTGGTCCGGTCTTATACAAACTCCTTTATATAGAATATCCTCGCTCACATGTCTAATACATGAATGATCAGGATCAGATCATTTGTAGCACTTTACAACATTTGTAACACTTACAAAGCGGGCCATACTCGCAGTGCCACCAGGATAAGGTACCCATCCGTATCCATATACTACAGATCATTTAGGTTATCACTTAAACATGATCCACTTGTGTGTCTCCACATACATGTTTAAGTTACAACGATAACCTTGGATGTTAGTTTATTGGTTTGTGGTTAATGCAACTAAAATATCACATATTTCAAAGAAAAAGTGAATAAAATGTCATATATTATTAATCACATACAAGTTTGTTCGTACAAGGTTTACAAACTATAGGATCCTACGAGATTTAGGGCATCAACCCAACAATCCCCCACTTGTCCTAAAGCTAGTGAGGTGTACAAGATAAGAAAATACAAGTACACAAAACACTAAACTAGGGTATAATACCCCAAGGACAAGATCTCCCACTTGCCCTAGTCTAGTCATGGTTTGTCCCATAGGCCCATACTCTGCAGGTGACCCTCAAACACTATAGTTGTGAGGGCCTTTGTAAAAAGATCAACAAATTTGTGCTCCAAAATTATCTTCGTGATAATCACATCCCCTTGATGCATAATATCTCGGATGAGATGATACTTCCGCTCTATGTGCTTTCCGCGCTTATGACTCCTATTATCACAATAAAGTGTGTTGGGCTTTGACATCTCTGGAACAACTACCAAATCAATCAGGAATTTCCTAAGCCAAACAGCCTCCTTAGCAGTTTCACAAGCCGCTACATACTCAGCCTCCATGGTGGTCCACGATGCACCCCTACTTGGTGCTTCACCATACTACAACCCCTCCGTTAAGAGTGAACACTGATCCTGAAGTGGATTCCCGAGAATCACTCCCCGTCTGAAAATCAGAGTCTATGTATCCTGTAAGGATCAAATCCTTAGAACCACACACAAGCATGTAGTCCCTCATTCTCTATAGATACTTGATGATGTTCTTAACGGTTATCCAGTGATCATATCCTAGATTAGATTGATATCTACTGACTATCCCTACTGCATAGCAGATGTTAGGTCTAGTACATAACATCGCATACATCAAACTGTCCATGGTAGATGCATAGGGTACTCGTCTCATATCCTCAACCTCTTGAGATGTCTTAGGACACTGTTCCTTAGACAAAGTAACTCTGTGCCTGAAAGGCAATAGTCCCCTCTTGGAGTTCTGCATCGAATACTTGATTAACATCTTGTCAATATACGATGCCTGAGACAGTGCTAGCATTTTGTTCTTTCGATCTCAAAATATTTGAATACCAAGAACAAATTGAACTTCTCTCAAATATTTCATTTGGAATTGGATCTCTAGCCAGTTCTTAACTGTAATCAGTAAACCTACATCATTCCCAATTAGTAGGATATCATCTACATACAACACTAGAAAAACTATTGAACTGTTGATGATCTTCTTGTATACATAAGGCTCATCAATGTTCTGATCAAAGCCATAAGATTTTATCGCGATATCAAACCTTATATTCTAAGATCCAGATGCCTATTTCAGTTCATAAATGGACCGATTAAGCTTGCAAATCTTTTGCTCTTGACCTTGGACTATGAATCCCTCGGGTTGCACTATATAAATGGTCTTCTCAAAATTGCCATTCAAAAAAGTAATCTTGACATCCATTTGTCATATCTCATAGTCATAATATGAGGCAATGGATAGGAGGATCTGGATAGACTTCTGCATGGAAACAGGCGAGAAAGTCTCCTCATAGTCGATTCCTTCTACCTGGGTATAACCCTTTGCCACCAATCTAGCCTTTAAGGTTTGCACCTTCCCGTCAACACCTCGTCTTCTCTTGTAGATCCATTTACAACCTATAGATTTAACCCCATCAGGTTGATCTACAAGTTCCCAAACTGAATTGAAGTACATAAACTCCATTTCGAGATCCATGGCTTTGATTCATTCATCTTTGTCAACATTCTCTATTGCTTTCTTATAAGACAATGAATCCTCAACCTCGCCATCAGCTACCATAGCTAGGATTTCAGTTAAACCTATATAGAAAATAGGTGGGTTCGCAACTCTCCCACTATGTTGAGGTTCTCTCAACACTTGAGGTGGATTTGACCTACTAGATGAACCTACTTCAACAGCTCTTGTTGAGGTAATAGGCTCTTCAACAACTCTTGTTAAAGATTCAGTAGTTTCTTTGGAGAGCTCATTCAGCACGATTTTAATGTTGGATCTAGGCTCCCTTATGTGTCCTTCCTCAAGAAAAGTAGCATTTATTAATACAAATACTTTGTTTTCTTTAGGATCATAGAATAACCACCTCTCGTTCCCTTGGAGTAGCCTACAAATAGGCATAACCTTGAACGCAATTCCAATTTTTTAGGGTTGGCCTCAAGCAAATGTGTTGAGTAGCCCTAGATTCTAAAATGACATAAACTAGCTTTACGACCGTTCCATAACTCCATAGGTGTTTTAGCAACACTCTTAGAGGGAACGCAGTTCAGGATATAAGCTGCAGTCTCCAGTGCATAACCCCAAAACGAGTCAGGTAAAGAAGCATAACTCATCATAGACTAAACCATGTCCAACAGGGTTCGATTTCTCCTCTTTGATACACCATTTTGTTGAGGTACCAGGTGCTGAGAGTTGGGAAACTATTCCATGTTCTATCAAATAGTTCTGGAAAGATGAATCTAAAAACTCTCCACTTCGATCAGATCGAAGTGTTTTAATCGTTCTATTTAATGCATTTTCAACTTTAGCCTTGAATTCTTTGAACTTTTCAAAAGATTCAGACTTCTGTTGCATTAAATAAACGTACCCATACCTTGAGTAATCATCAGTGAAAGTGATGAAATATTCATAACCTCCTCTGGCTCTTACATTCATGGGACCACAAAGGTCTGAATGCACTAGCTCTAGAAGTTCTTTGGTCTTATGACCTTTTCCAATAAAAGGCCTTTTAGTCATTTTGCCTTCAAGGCATGACTCACACACAGATAAAGAATTTTCTTCTAACTCGCTTAGAAGTCCATTCTTCACCAAACTCTTAATCCTATTGAGATTAATGTATCCTAATCTTAGGTGCCATAGTTGACCATTTTCTTTAGAGGAAATTTTAAGTCGTTTATTTTGAGTTACGGCAGTTTTAAACATCTCTATGTTATGGAGGGCATTTGTTGCTAACGACCTTAGCACATACAAATTACTTTCTAGTAGAGCAGAACATATATCAACACCATTCTTAGTAATAAATACTTTATTATAAGAGAAAAAGAGTTGATATTTATATTTCAACAAACACTTGACAGACACTAAGTTCCTTTTTAAATCAGGAACTACAATTACATCATTTGAAGTGAGAAATTTGTTCTATAAAGTTAATCGGAGACCTCCCACTGCCACAGTTAAGACTATGTGTCCGGTTCCAACTCGCATCATCATCTCACCAGTACCAAGCTGCCGCCAAGAACTAATTCCCTGAAATGAAGAACAAACATGGTTAGTGGCTCCAGAGTCAATAATTCAGGTAGAATCTGTTGGCTTTTATGTCCTAAAACTTGTGATTTGTAAACAATGGAACTTATTCTGAAAGTTCAATAAGGTGTTATTGAATAGATGTTTTGCTTAACAGAAATCCAATAAACCTAAAAGTCCCTTAACTATTGGATGAGTACTTGAACTTTATGTGGAGACATAAAGGTGGATCAGGTTTGAGTAAATAGTCAAAATGATCTATAGTATATGAATAAGGTTGGTTACCTTATTCTGGTAACACTATTGGATGCGGCCTGCTCTTTAGTTGTTATAAAGAGTTGTAAAGTGCTACAAACGAAGTGATCCTAATTCGTTCATGTTGGGACATGAGAAGTAGGGGTGTCCTTGTGCAAAAGGGTTTGTACAAGATCGGACCACGAAATTAGTCATTCTTACTTTATAACGTTGTTTACTATTTAAGACTGACTATTTCAAAGCGATAACCTAGGTAACTTGACCTTAATTCTGAGCTAACTATGAACTTCTATTTATTTGGAATTATCCTTATATTTGCATAGGTGAGGGTTGGCTCAATAGCGCCGGCTCAATAAACCACCCATTTCAGGGGCAAGACTGGATAAATAGCTGGGGACATAGAGTGCAAGATGGAATTCACTCCTACACGCTTTTAGGAATAATAGAGAGGTTCTTCCCTTAAGTGTTGATTCTAGGTCTTAAACAAGGGACCCCGCCCTCTCATTGGCTCGAGAGGGACTCGGTTTATTTGATTGGATCACAAAACAATTGTTCATTAAGGGATCAGTGGGGACCTAAGGAATAAGAGGTAATTTCGAGGGTAAAACAAAGATTCGACCCAGCCATTATTACGAACAACCTGTGAAGGGTTGACTTATTAATCATGGTTATATCGAGCGGACATAATATATCTACAGTGAGGGAAGTTCAACTATAGGATTTAATGGAGTGACCCATTAGTTAACGAATCGGGGTTAGATCGGTCTAATGAGTTTAGCTGATTAATCTAGGATCGTTGGAGCCCATGATCTGTAGGTCCACAAGGTTCCCCTACTAGCTCGGAAAAGGATTAACTCTAGATCAGCATGATAAGTTAATTTGAAACGTTCAAATTAGAATCAAATGGAATTGGAGAATATATATTTAAATATGATTTAAATATATGAAGATGGATTTGTGTAAAGTTAATTTAATATTGGATATTAAATTAATTAGAATTATCTAAATTGTTTAAATAATTATTTATTAATTTTATTAGAAAATTAATTTGTAAAATTAATAAATTTTGATTTTAGAAATCAAATATGATTTTAAAACCAATTTTGGATTTTGGAAATAAAAAAAAAAACACAAAAATGAAAAATTGGATTTTTCAACTTCATCTTCAACTAGCTCAAAAAGAACCCATTATCTTCAACCTTCAATAACTCCAAGCATGAGCTGTATCCCATGCAGCAAATCTCTTTGCATGATAGTCTGCAATATATTGAAGAGATTGAAGTGATTTTGGAGATTGCGATCGATAGAATTTTAGCTGAAATTTCGGGTAAGAAGAATGTGTTCTTCATTTGGGTTACTGCTGTGAGCATTCTCCAAGTTCCCTTTGATTCCAACTTATTTTAAGTCTCACAACTCAATCTAAAGTACCAAGAGAATAGTGGAGAAGATCTTGTGATGATCTGCACAAAGATTTGGAGGAATTAGCAGCTGGAAATCAAGATTTCAATGGTTCTTCAAAGGTATGTCTTGAAACCCATTAAATTTTGTTTAAGCATGTTTTCATTTCAGCCAAAATTAATCAATTAGAGTGTTTATCGATCCTCGTCGCTTCTGCTGCATGCTGCTACCAATCCAACAATTGGTATCGAAGCATCAAATAAGCATTCAAAATTCGGTTTAATTTTGGTTTTGTGGGTGTTTTATATGAAAAATATGAAACTATTGTACTGATATGGTTTTCTGAGTTTTGGTCTTTAATTTCTCTTTAATTTCACGTTTAAATTTGTAATTGACTCTTGTTTAATGAGCTTATATGTCTTCCCAAGAATCTGTAATTTTTTTTGAATCATTAAAGTTGAACTTAAGCTGTAATTCGAAGAAACAAGCAAAGAGGCCGAGTTGCAAATTCTAGAAAATTAGCCTCTGTCCATATCGTCGTTGAGCTTTAGTAGCTAAACAATCGTTTAGCTTCATGCGTTAGACGATGTGAAGAAAAGCTAAATGATTGTGTGGCTTCGGGCGTTGATCGTTTAGGTGTTGTGCACTAGACGATCGTGTACTTGTGAGAGCTAAGTGATGCATTGTATTACTATACGATGGCACTACATGATCATGTAGCTTCGGGTGGGAGCTAAGCGATGCGTTGAGAGCTGTGCGATAGCACTAACTAATCATTTACCTTTGATCAGCAACTAAGTGATGCTTGAGATGGTACGCGATAGCACTACGCAATCGTTTACCTATACGCAGTAGCTGGGCAATGCGTCGAGAGCTATGCGATAACACTAAGCGATCGCTTACCTTATGAGTGCGCTAAACGATTAAGACAAGGTGCTAGACGATGGCACTAAGCGATCGTGTAGCGTCCTCCGGCATTAGACGATGACACTATGTGATAGAAGGCAAACACTACACGATCGTGTAGTTTGATCAGGAGCTATGCGATAGTTGCTAAACGGTCACGCAAATGCATGACAATGGTCGTCATTGCTAAAAGATGAGACTTAGCGAGATATTGAACAAGAGCAAGAGTTGCCGATTCGACCAGTTCTCTTGAGGTCTGGTCCGATTCAGTCTCAAATGGTTTTTGACTGGTCCAGTTCAGACTCTGCTTGTCCGGTTCAAGTGGTTTGGAGCGGTTTGAGCAGTGTTGAAGCTGTTTTTGTAGTAGTTAGGCTTTTGCTTGCTTGTTTTTACCAAAACTAAAACCATATCGGTCTGTGTTTAATTATTTATGCATTGGATGTATGTTATAATTAAATAAATCTTGTATGTGCATACAATATGCCATTTAGATTTAAAATCCCACCGTAGGAAGCATGCAACATGCATTGAAAGTATGTTATAAATTGTTATAATATATATTATGCATGTTAGGGTTTCTTGTATTTAATATAAGTGTTATATTAAATGTTGAATGCCTATATGTTGTGGATGTTTAGCATGTCTAAAGTTTTATAAGTTGTTATAAAATTGAGTTAGACATTTAAAATCCATAACAAGGAGCAGTTGCATGCTCAGGTGGGTTAACTACTTGTTTTAATAGTTAAAATAGATCATTAAACTTGTAAAACTAGGGTTACAAACTCAACCAATGTATAATCCTATCGAAGGCTAGGGGTATTTAAGTTGACGGTCCACGAAACACCTCCTACCTGGGGATTATAGCCAAATTATTGAGTGTTGTTAACCGATTTTATGAGTATTCTTGAGCGATGTGAGGTAATAAAAGGGTTTATCACCTAGACATCGTAGGTTTAAGTCAATTTATAAATGTTTTCTTGGATAAACCACATAGACTTAGAGTTGTTTTTAGTAGCCAGAAAAGAACCCAAGTATAAATTTATCCAAAAAATTAGAACACTTCAGTGGTAGTCAATAACTTCTATATGATAGAGTTATTAGAAAACTTCAATGGAAGATTAATAACATATACGATATGTTATTCTTAGCTCTTATGTCCCTAAGAGTTCACAGTCTGGATTTAAGCGGTATTTCGTGTCACCCTGGGAGTGACCTCCATACGGAAAGTATTTTTTAGCTTAAATTTAGATTTTGGTGAATAAGGGGAAGTTCTTCGAACAGAAATCGAGTTTACAATTTCAACTGTCATGTCTCCAAATAGTTTACACCATGAGATTCATATGACGCTTCGTGTCACCCTGAGAGTGACCTCCATATGGAAAGTGGATGTATGCGTCAATATCAAGGTAAACGGAGGAAGTAGTTCATAGTAAGTGGGTGAAGGAAATGTGTCAGCATATCCTACGATCTCCTCCATTAGTCTGAACCGTGAGATTCCTATGTTGCGCCTACTGGTTAGCTTTAAAGGGCCCTTTGCTAGTCGTTTAATGACGGCTATCCCCACGAAGGGTTGTAACATAGGATTCGAAACAACCCAGGCTTCAGTAAAATGAATAGGATCTTATAGTTCCGTCTTGGGTATTGTCTTCTATTTTGGAGGCATACTCATACTGTTCTGTAAGATCTGAAAATGGCGAGTCTACACTTACAGTATTATTAAGTGTTAATAAATTCTAACCAAAAGCGGTACCTAAATGACTATCAAAATATGAGTTATTCTGGAGATAGTATTTAGTCAAGAATTTCTTAATGTAGTATCGTTTCAAAAGAATAATCTTGGGTACATTATTAAAATTGCTAAAACTTGATTGGATTTTAAAAAAACCACTTATAGAATTTGTTTATAATTTCAGAATGACGAGTTCAATAATACAATTGTTGGCATCGGATAAACTTATTGAGGATAATTACGTGACCTGGAAATCAAATTTGAACACGATACTTGTGATAGACGATTTGCGGTTTGTCTTAACTGAGGATTGTCCTCCCATTCCTAGCTCTAACACAAACTAAAATGTTCGGAATGTGTATGACAGATGGGTCAGGGCAAATGATAAAGATCGTGCTTATATCCTCGCTAGCTTGTCTGATGTTTTGGCGAAGAAGCATAAGGATATGAGTACTACCAAAGAGATTATGGAATCTCTGCGAGGGATGTTTGGACAACCGTCCTTCACCCAGAGGCATGATGCCATCAAGTACGCGTACATTAGCCACATGAAAGAGGGGACCAATGGTCGTGAACATGTTCTGGACATGATGGTCCACTTTAATGTGGCAGAAGTAAACGGTGTTGTCATGGACGAGAGAGGTCTAGTTGGTTTTATTTTAGAATATCTTCCGAAGAGTTTTATGCAATTATGTACGAATGCATTGATGAATAAAATAGAATACAGCTTGACTACTCTACTGAATGAGCTACAGGCTTACCAAACAATGTTGAAAACAAAGAGTCTGGAGTCAGAAGTAAATGTTACTACTGCTGAGAAGAGAGGAATGTCCTCCAAGCCTGATGTTGCCTCCTCTTTGAAGAGTAAGAGTATTCCTACGAAGAAAGGAAAAAGGAAAGGGAAAAAGAAACTTGCTTGAAAGAAAGGCAAGGATAACGTTGTAGATAAAGGGAAATATTTCCACTACAATGAAGAAGGGCATTAGAGGAGAAACTGTCCTCAGTACCTTGCCGAGAAGAGAGCAGAGAAAGGTAATCAGGCTAACTAGTCCCTGGGACCATTTGCTCAACTCATCCAGTGGGAGAAGTTGCTACTTAGTTTTACTGTTTTTGTAAAGCTTGTAAAGAACAAATTGTATATATTTTTGTGATAAATGAAGTGTTCATTTTCAAAAATTATGTTTGTTCAAGCAACTTCTGTTAAAAATCAAACTGTTAAAAGTCATTTGCAAATATTCAGATATTTAAATGGCTAGATCAAAGTATAGAAAGTTTAAAGATTTCTAGATCGGACTATTAACAAAGATTTATTGAGACAGATCAGATGCGTCTTACTCAAAGAGTTAAGAGTGCCTCAATGTAGTGGGAGGAAAGTGTGCTTCCTGGCCATTAATAAGATGCAATCCCCATATAGTTTTATCAAAAGTCTATTGTATACTAACATGTTTACAATTATTCTCTCGGCTAAAGTGTTTGAGGATCACCTAGTAGGACTAGGAATACCATATAATCTAGAGCAAGTGGGAGAAATATCGGGTATAGGATACCGAATGGTAAAAGATGGGTATGGGATGCCCTAGTTTATTATATTTCTCTATATCGGATGTATAAGTTGCCACTGGATTTTTAGTCCAAGTGGGAATTTGTTGGGTTTTATGTCCTAAAACTTGTGATTTGTAAACAATGGAACTTATTCTGAAAGTTCAATAAGGAGATTGAAGGAACTCTTATTCAAGAGTACCTACGAGCAGAAGCGGATCTTTCCAATTCATTATGACAGAATTACCGCATATACATTCAAACACATAATGCTAAAGGGATCAAGAAATCATACCAGATAAAGATTTCTCCTTCACAGCGAGTTTGAAGCCCAATCGTCTACCTCGAATAGTTACCACTCGGACAGAAGGAATCGGAGAAGACAACACCACTTAAAGTCATTAGTATTCTTAGAGTGAGAATCCAAAGTGTGGGCTTTATTCGAATTTGGTAGAGGGAAGGAAGAAGAGCGACCGTACACAACGATCAAGCAAGTGGGAGATGCGGTCATCTATTGCATAGACAATATGCTTGATCGTTTAGGTGAAGTATACGATCGTGTATCTCATACATAAAGCTAATTATATCATATTTAATTAACTCATTCAATTATATCATATGTAATTGAACTCCCTCTTGTCAATTTGACATTTCAAATTGACCCAAATACTGACTCTCAACTTGTATCCAAGCTACCAAGGGGACCTCATGAACCTATGGCTCGAAGCTCCAACGGTACGTGAATAGCTGACTAAACTCTTTAGTCATGATATCCACCATCCGTTAACTGCCAGACATTCCACTAATAACCGACAATTGAACTCTTCTTGCCATAGATATATTTCTATGTCCATTGGATATAACCAATCATCAATATGATGACCCTTCACAGATGCTCGTAATTACAGCAGGCCAATTTACCATTTTGCCCCTATGATTACATCTTCCTCCTTAATGACCACTGATCCCTCTAATGAACAATACAACATAGTCCTACTATGTGTGAACACCTCTCAGGCCATGAGAAGGCGCGTGGCACCACATCGTTCAAGCCCTGGAATCAGCCCTTAAGGGAGCTATCTATATACTTGCCCCTACCTCGGGGAAGGAGTGAATTCCATCTTGTGTAGCTGAGTTCCCAGCTCCCAAATCAAGCGAATCCCCAAAATGGTAGGTTTGAGTCGGCGTTCTGGCCACTCGCACCCATACAAATTAAAGGACCGCCTTCAATGGCAGGAGTTCCCAACTCACTCAGGATTGAGGTCATGTTACCTATGGTCATCCTAGTGAAGTGAAGTCTCAGTTATGAACGGTGTTATATAACGAGACGTTAACACTTCGTGGTCAGGTCTTATACAAACTCTTTGTATAGGACACCCCCACTCGCATGTCCCCTACATGAATGATCAGGATCAGACCATCTGTGACAAGTCACAAAACTTGTGACCATTCCACAAAGCGGGTCGCATCCGTAGTGTTACCAGGATAAAGTTTCCCTCCTATATCCATATACTACAGACCATTTTGGTTATCACTCAAGACATGATCCACTTATATGTCATCACATACATGCTTGAGTCACATACAGATAACCAGGGATTTTATGTTTATTGGTTTGTGGTAAAATCTAAATGTGCAAAGTCTAGTAGTGAAGTAAATATCATTTATATTATACATCACAAGTGTTCGTACAAAGTTGTTTACAAACTACTGGACACAAAACTTTAGGGCACAAACCCCCAACAATCTCCCACTTGTCCTAAAGCGAAGTGGGGATTACAAGTAAACAGGCAAAAAACAATAAACTAGATAAAAACCCAGTGCAACAAAATCTCCCACTTGCCCTAGTCCAGCCACGGGCGGTCCAGTAGACCCATGCTCTAAAGGTGACTCTTCAACATTGTAGCCGTGAGAGCCTTCGTAAATAAATCAGCAACGTTTTTCTCTGAGGCGATCTTCGTGAAGATCACGTCACCTCGATGCACTATCATGCATATCGACTTTAACATGGCAACAGGTGAGAAAGTCTCCTCATAGTCGACTACCTCCACCTGGGTATAACCCTTTGCCATAAGTCGAGCCTTGAAGGTTTGCACCTTCCCATCAGCACCCCATTTGGGATTTTCCTACAAAGAGGCACAACCTCGATCATGATTCCAACTTCTTGAGATTTGCCTCAAGCACATATGCTAGGCAACCTCATATGCGGAAGTGAAGTAAACTAGCTTTACGCCCATTCCACAACTCTAGAGGTGTTCTTGCAACACTCTTAGAATTAACACAATTGAGAATGTATGCCGTAGTCTCCACTGCAAAACCCAAAAACGAGTCCGGTAAGGAAGCGTAACTCATCATCGAACAAACCATGTCCAGCAAGGTTCTGGAGAAATTCATTGGCATTTAGATTGAGTTACGGAAGATTTATACTTCTCTATGTTATGGAGGGAACTTACGGCTAAAGGTCTTAGCACATACAAGTTATATTCCAGTTTAGCTGTACAAATTGCAACACCATCCTTACGAATAAACGCTTTATTCAATTTTAAAGAAATAGTGTAATTGTATTGTAACAGACGCTTTACAGAAATAAGGTTCCTTTTTACTTCAGGAACTACAAAGACATCTTTTAATATAAGAAACCTATTCTGTAAAGTAAAATGGATGTCTCCCACTACCACGGCTAAGACGACATGCCCAGTGCCTACTCGCATCATCATCTCACTAGCCTCCAACTTTCGCCAGGATATAATCCTCTGAAAAAAAGAACATAATGATTAGTGACGCCCGAATCTAATATCCAAGCAGAATCATCATTCTCTACTAAACAAGTTTCTAATACAAGCAAATCATATTTATTTGTTTGCCTTGCCCTTAACCTTGGCAGCCTTCTTTTCCTTCAGATGACGAGGACAATTCTTTTTCCAGTGTTCTTTCTGGTTACAATGGAAACATTTTCCTTTTTCAACCGGCGGTGGATGCTTCTTCTGGGTGAGAAGTGGCGGGTTAGCAGGCGCATTCCCTTTCCCTTTACCACCCTTCTTCTTCTTCCCCTTTCCAGAATTAGAAGTGGAAGGTGCAGACTTTGTTCCTGAGGTCGAACCTCGATAGAACCTTTTAGAGGACGAGACAACATTTGCCTCACCTCCCTTTTTCTCCTTACTTTTCAGCTAGGATTGGTAAGTTTGCAATTCATTTAGGAGAGCGGTAAAGGAGTATTCAACTTTGTTAAGAATCGCATTGCTGGCAAAGTGGAGGAAGCTCTCCGGCAATGAATGTAGGATAATGCTAACTTGACTACCCTCATCGATTTTAGACCCATTCATCTCCGCCACGTTAAAGTGGACCATCATATTCAGCACGTGTTCACGAACAGCGGTGTCTTCCTCCATTTTGGAGTTGAAGATGTGTTTCAGAGCCTCATGCTTAAGTTGTCCAGATGGCTGTCCGAACATTCCCCGCAGGGATTCCATGATCTCACGAGCTGAGACCATGGACTCGTGTTTCTTGACAACTAGTCACTAAGACTGGCCAAAATATAGGCTCAGGCCTTCTCATTTTCCCGTGTTCAATGCTCGTACACTGTCCGAATTTTTCGACTAGTGTCCTGAGGTGGAATAGGAGGACATTCCTCCGTAAGGACAAACTTCAGATCCTCGATGATGAGTATCGTCGTGAGCATATGTTTCCAACTTGAATAGTTTTGGCCATTCAGTTTTTTGGCACTAAGTAAATTGATAGTGGTTGATGCCATTAAAAACCGTTGCTGAAAAAAACGAATAACCTTTTATAAGACTTTGCAAAAACCACATTTTAATTATCCAATTAATTTTTAGCAAAATAGATTCCAAGTACCCTAAGTGAAAAAACTTCTATTTTGCAATAATGCCCCAGTGAGGCAGGACAAACGTCACCGGTGGGGTGATCAAATGGCTCTTCACTGGGATGAGACAATCTCAACCATTAGGCAAAACCAACTCTTGGAACTAAACCTAATAGCCACCATTTGTTCGGTCCAGAATATTTAACCCTTAACAATCATGCGTAAGTGTAACCCCTCGTTTTTGGCCCTAGAGTCCTGCCCTAATGCGCTTATCGTAGGTTAAAGACAGATTAGAACAAGAAACTAAGTAACCTTATCCTCTTATAGGAGATCAAATAAAGAAACGTACAAGACAGCCATCCTATAGGTGGACACACCCAGGGTGCCACGAGGCGATGCGCAGAAACTTTATTCAATCCAACGAGAAAGACTGAGGGATATGTTGTCGCACTTCTCACTCCCACTTACTATGAACACTTTCTCCATCCACCTTGATATTGACCTACCCAAACACCATCCATTAGGGGGACACGCCAAAGGTGCCTCGAGGCCTAGGGTAGATCTCACGGTGTGAACTATGAAGGAGAAACGCGAGATGTGAAAATGAAGCATCAAATGCCCCAAGAACCTCCCACTGAATGTTCTACCTAGGGGTTTAACTTAGACAATCCGGATACTGATTATGATCTAAGTCATTTATGAAGTTTGCTCAAAAAACAACTTTTGTCTTTGAAAAAAAAATCCAAGTAGTCACATTAAACTCTTTAATGGACTGGCCTTAGTTTGCATGCATCAAATCTATCTAAATTGCCTTTCCAGGTAGGTTCCTAGGTAGAGGTGTTTCGTTGTCGTCATCTTAAATACCCCAGCCTAGATAGAACCTACCTACGACAAAAGGTCTACTATAGATAAACTTGCTACATATGAATTTTTTTTACTAATTATTTTAGTTCTAATTTCATTTTATAACCATTTATAAAATAAACAACTAAAGCAATCATCCCACATAACGAAGTATTTATAACGCTTATAAATATAACGTTAAAAAAAATAAATAAAGCAATATAACCCTTATATTATATGATGCATGAGCATGCATTTATGTAAATTAAAACATGCTTCTCTAAATTATAACACTTATAATAAAGAAAATATGCATGACCTAAGGTGGGGTTTATCGATATGTACATACCATATGACATATTAAAAACATACATCGCATGTAAAAAATGAAGGATTTATGGATCGGGATGAGCCTTTACAAAACTGGAATGAAATAACCCTATCTATTACATTTTGCATCGAGCAAACTGGTTCACAAGTGAATCGGGTCTTGAACCGCCAGAAGGACTCCATCGTGTAGTAAATGTCGTAGGTAGATGATCGTTCAGCGTGCATTAGACGATAGGAGCATAATTAAATGATCGCATAGATAACGACGAGGCTGCAAAGCCGGATCGATCGTGTAGCGCAACGACAGGTAAAAAATTTACCTTGTGTTACTAAGTGATCGTTTAGTCATTTACTAAGCGATGAAGTTTGCTGACCTAAACGATCGTCTATGCAATCACTCAACGCGGCGTCAGGTAAACGATTTACCTTACATTACTAAGCAATCGTTTAGTCAGTTACTAAGCAATGAAGCTTGCTGACCTAAACGATTGACCAGGCGCACGCATTAAGTGATACACGAGCATCACCTCGTCTACACGACCCGGTACTCAATGATCACGTAACCGATCTTCGACATGATGCGATCAACCCTTGATCTCTTACCCGATCATCTATACAATGCGATCATCAGTGATCCCGTACCCTATCGACTGCTCGATGCAATCAACACTTGATCTCATACCCCATCGTTTAACCGATGCAATCAACAATGATAGCGTACTCCATCGACTGCACAATGCGATCAACACTTGATCGTCTCCTTCCTTGAAGAACCGCAACGCTTGCTCCGATCTTCTTCACAAATGACTCAAAACTTAAACAGACTTTTAATACAGACTCGATAATGATTATTAATACCCAAAAAACATAGGGGCCTTTACAAACAACCGCAAATGTAAAAGTATTAAATCAAACCGAGCCTAACATCCACAAAAACATCCATAAATCTGTACATCCACAGCAATTTAACGATTAAACAGTGTAGAGATGCACCCACCAAGAACATATTTGCAATTCTTTTGCAGCAATGAATTGGAATATCAGAAAATCGAGTGCTTTGATACCAATTAAAGGAACTCTTATTCAAGAGTACCTACGAGCGGAAGCGGATCTTTCCAAATTCATTGTGACAGAATTACCGCATATACATTCAAACATACTTTCATAATGCTAAAGAGATCAAGAAATCATACCAGATGAAGATTTCTCCTTCACAACGAGTCTGAAGCCCAATCGTCTACCTCGAACAGTCACCACTCGGACAGAAGGAATCGGAGAAGACAAAACCACTTAGAGCCATCAATATTCTTAGAGTGAGAATCCAAAGTGTGGGCTTTGTTCAGATTTGGTAGAGGGAAGGAGGAAGACCGAATGTACACAATGATCAAGCAAATGGGAGATGCGGTCATCTATCGCATAGACAATATGCTTCATCGTTTAGGTGAAGTATACGATTGTGTAGTCAAAGTAAGCGATTGTCTAAACGATCGTATAGGAAAAGGTAAACAATCGTGTAGGAAAAGGGTGCGCGATCGTCCAAAATGATCGCATAGGAAAAACTAAGTGATCGTCTATACGATTGTTTAGTAAATACCAGGAGCTAAACGATCGCTTAGGAAAAATGTAAACGATCGTTTAGGTAATAGCGCGCGACGGTGTAATCGGTATGCGATCGCTTAGCAATATCGTATATGTAAGCGATCGTGCAGTCCCTATCGTATAGGCACTGATTTTCTAAATGATGACACTCTCTTTTTCACAATACCCACGCACCCCGAGATCAACACACCGTCTGCTATTTATAATGCACTCATCTGTTATGTTAAACGAAGAGGCGCCTTCCCATTTCCTTTATAACCGTCCAATGAATGTGATCTTATCACATTCATAACTTATAAATTAATATCATATGTTAATTATAATATTTTTCCTCTATTAGATATAAATCATATTTATATTCAATTTCCCCCAAATTAATGTATCTCATACACAAAGTTAATTATATCATATTTAATTAACTCGTTCAATTATATCATATATAATCGAACTCCCTCTTGTCAATTTGAACATTTCAAATTGACCCAAAACCTGACTCTCAACTTGTATCCAAGCTACCAAGAGGACCTTATGAACCTATAGCTCGAAGCTCCAACGATACGTGAATAACTGACTAAACTCTTTAGTCACGATATCCACCATCCGTTAACTACCAGGCATTCCACTAAAGACCGACAGTTGAACTCTTCTTGCCATAGATATATTTCTATGTCCATTGGATATAACCAATCATCAGTACGATGACCCTTCATAGATGCTCGTAATTATAGTAGGCCAATTTACCATTTTGCCCCTGTAATTACATCTTCCTCTTTAAGTACCACTGATCCCTCTAATGAACAATACAACATAGTCCTACTATGTGTGAACACCTTTCGGGCCATGAGAAGGTGTGTGGCGCCACATCGTTCAAGCCCTGGAATCAACCGTTATGAGAGCTATCTATCTACTTGCCCCCACCTCGGGGATGGAGTGAATTCCATCTTGTGTAGCTAAGTTCCCAACTCCCAAGTCAGACGAATCCTCAAAATGTTAGGTTTGAGTCGGCGTTCTGGCCACTCGCACCCATGCAAATCAAAGGACCGCCCTCAATGGCAAAAGTTCCCAACTCACTCAGGATTGAGGTCATGTTACCTATGGTCATCCTAGTGAAGTGAAGTCTCAGTTATGTACGGTGTTATATAACGAGACGTTAACACTTCGTGGTCAGGTCTTATACAAACTCTTTGTATAGGACACCCCCACTCGCATGTCCCCTACACGAATGATCAGGATCAGACCATCTGTGACAAGTCACAAAACTTGTGACCATTCCACAAAGCGGGTCGCATCCGTAGTGTTACCAGGATAAAGTTTCCCTCCTATATCCATATACTACAGACCATTTTGGTTATCACTCAAGACATGATCCACTTATATGTCACCACATACATGCTTGAGTCACATACAGATAACCAGGGATTTTATGTTTATTGGTTTGTGGTAAAATCTAAATGTGCAAAATCAAGTAGTGAAGTAAATATCATTTATATCATACATCATAAGTGTTCGTACAAAGTTTTTTACAAACTACTAGACACGAGACTTTTGGACACAAACCCCAACAATCTCCCATTTGTCCTAAAGTGAACTGAGGAGTAAAAGTAAACAAGCACAAAACAATAAACTAGGGCATAAAAACCCAGTGCAACAAAATCTCCCACTTTCCCTAGTCCAGTCGCGGGTGGTCCTGTAGACCCATGCTCTGAAGGTTACTCTCAAACACTGTAGCCGTGAGAGCCTTCGTAAACGAATGAGCAACATTTTTCTTCAAGTCGATCTTCGTGACAATCACGTCACGTCGATGCACTATCATGCGTATCAAATTTAACATGGCAACAGGTGAGAAAGTCTCCTTATAGTCGACTCCCTCCACCTGGGTATAACCCTTTGCCACAAGTCGAGATTTGAAGGTTTGCACCTTCCCATCAGCATCTCGTTTGCGCTTGTAGATCCATTTACAACCTATAGGTCTTACCTCATTAGGTTGATCTACAACATGCTATAGCGAGTTGAAGTATATCGACTCCATCTCGAGATTCATGGCTTTGACTCATTCATCTCGGTCAACATCCTCCATTGCTTTTTTATAGAACAACGGGATAGTTTTGTTCATAAGGTTTTAGTTGTCTTGAAACATATGCTATTACTTTTCCATGTTGCATCAATACACAACCAAGCCCCTTCTTCGATGCGTCACCGTACATAGTTAAACCCCCTGATCCGTCAGGTATGGTGAGAATAGGGGTTGTGGTCAACTTTTCTTTTAGTTCCTGGAAGCTTTGCTCACATGCTTGGTTCCAAACAAAAGGATTATTCTTCTTAGTAAGGTTAGTTAAGGGAAATGCTATACTTGAGAAGTTTTTCCACAAATCGTCTATAATATCCTGCTAATCCAAGGAAGCTGCGCACTTCGCTGACTGTTGTTGGGCGAGGCCACTTGCTAACTATTTCAGTTTAAGCAAGATCTACTGAGATTCCTTCTTGCTTTACAATATGCCCTAGGTAGGCAACGGTTCAGTTCCGGGAATTAGATCTATACAAAATTCTATTTCTCGATTCGGTGGTAAACCCAGTAGCTCTTCTGGGAATACATCTTCAAATTCTCTTATTACAGGGATGGCCTTAATTTCATCCTTTTGGTTTCGTAAATCTACTATGCTTGCTAAATATGCCCAAGCTCCATGGTTGAGCAAATGCTTAGTTTTTAAGGCTGAAATTATTCTTGGGACTGATTGTGTATTAGAACTCTTAAACTTAATCTTGGTTCCTGCTAGAAAGGTGAAGATGACCTCCTTATTATGGCAATCTATGCTTGCATAGTTTGTTGCTAACCAGTCCATACCTAGTATTATGTCGAAATCACTTATATCTAGGATGATAAGGGTCACCTCTAGTTTATGTCCTGATACTGACAATTCACAGTTTTCTACTACTGAGTGGGCCAACATAGATACTTCGGCAGGAGTAGCTACGGATAGAATGTAGCCTAAGGGTTTTGATGTTAATTGGGCATGTTGTGCAAATGTTGTAGAGATGAATGAATGACTAGAGCCCGAATCAAATAAAGTGAAGGCATAATACACGAGGATGGGTAATGTACCTGTAACCACTGCATCTTGATTTTCTGCCTCTTGACGTGTAACAGCAAACACCCGTCCTTTCTGTTGTTGAGTAACCTTGTTACTAGTAGGCTGGGTGGTCTGGGCAGTTGATACTTGGTTGATGAACTTTGGGCAAGCCCTTGCATAGTGACCCGTCTGGCCACATTTGAAACACACCCTTATGTTCTGAAAACATTGCCCCTGATGGTGTTTTCCACAATTTCTACACTTAGAATATGTAAATGTCTGGCTCTCCTGTTGTGACTGTATGCCCTGAGTGTTTTGGGAAATTTTTGCTTGCCGTTGTGAACGTTAGAAGCCTTGTTGGGTGAATTTCCTCTTTTGATTTGGCATGAATCCTCATTCTGAAGTTGAGGTTTTGGCAACAAGATCTACTTCCATGAGTAAGGCCGATTCGAGGGCAAGAGCATACTCTTTATGTCGGAAAGTAGTAACAATGCCTCGAATGCCTTCTCTTAATCCCCAAATAAACTTTTCCACCTTCTTCTCTTCTGTGTCTACTAGTCGAGGGACAGAGTAAGACAAGTGATCAAATTTTCGTTCATACTCTGCCACTGACATATTCTCTTGACGAAGATTAAGAAATTCCACTTCCTTTTGATATCTCACTGTCAAAGGGAAATACTTGTTGTAAAAAGCCTGATTGAGCTACTGCCATGAGACTGTACCTTTGATTGTTCTTTGTGTGGAGTCCCACCAGAACTTTGCATCGCCTTTTAACATGAAGGTGGCACAATTTACTTTCTGTTCTTCTGGGATGTTCATATGGCGGAAAATAGTTCTATTTCTATCCAATTCAATGTTATAGTTGGATGTACGGATGATTCGTCAAATATTGAAGGATGGAACGTCATGTATTCTCAAATCATTTTTCTTTTTTTTTTTTAACTCATACCTTATGTCTACTAAATTATTTACTAAATTACTCGTTTGAAAATTCCACTTACCAGCGTATTTGGCATGGCTATGGGCATCACTTAACAGGCCGAACCATCAGACACCACAACTCTTCTAATGCAATAGAGCCTATTTGGCCCAAACGCTCAGATACCAAAACTGTAACGTCTGGATCCTTAAACCTTATGATCCGACTGCTACGACATGCATACTTAGACTTTTCTATCATGAGATGAGTTTTGGTTGAAATTTCAAAGAACATATCTAAATTTTATTAATTAGATAGAAAAACTATATAGAAATTTATTTATCAAAACACCAGGATCCATAAAACATTAGCGTGGTGGTACAAAATGCATGTGTTTGTAATAGTGAGTTTGATGGTTGGCCATTTGAGCGACATCCAACTTTGCCCTCTACACTGTGTTCTTACCTACAAAATCTGTAATAATATAGGATGAGTACATAATATACCCAATAAGTAGTTCTCACGTAGGGTAGTGACCAAATGCACAATCACAAGCAACATGTCATGAAAACATATGATTGGGACCGAAAACGTATAATAACATGTGGTGGTCGGTTATGCTTCCAACATAAATCTCTCTGCCCTGATAGGAAGATGAGGACCTAAGCGAAACTAACCCATCTAATGATTAGCGGGTCATGCAGTCAGTAGGGCCAGAGTCGCATCCAACATCAACCATTAGCATAAACGTTATGCTTCCAACATAAATCTTTCCGCCCTGATAGGAAGATGAGGACTTAAGCGAAAACTAACCCATCTGATGATTAGCGGGTCATGCAGTCAGTAGGGCCAAAGTCGCATCCAACATCAACCATTAGCATAAACGTTATGCTTCCAACATAAATCTTTCCGCCCTGATAGGAAGATGAGGACTTAAGCGGAAACTAACTCATCTGATGATTAGTGGGTCATGCAGTCAGTAGGGCCAGAGTCGCATCCAACATCAACCATTAGCATAACCATAAGATTAGACTGGAAGCATAACTTACACCTAATTAAAACTTGGTTTTAACGTAATCGTGAACAAACATAATGCATGGGGTCCCTTGTAGAGAAACGTGTTCTAAACATGTAATACAATATAACAATTAACATAACCATGCAACATAATAAAGGTACACTACCATAGAACATTTAAAGAGAGGGTGAGATAAACTACTTACCTTGACTGTGATCTAATTATTCCTTATTATTCTTTATGATTTTATCATCAGAGTTTTCCATTTTTAAATCAAAAGAAGAAATTTGGGCAGCACTTTACCCGAGCTTTTCTCTTTTAATCTTCACAGAACTTCCTCACTCACACTTACTTTTTCACACGATACTATGTTACTGAGATTTGTTTGAGAATGGGTTAATTCGGCAAAGGGTCCTATTTATAGTAGTTTTCAGCTCTTCTCAGTGTGACAAATCATCGTACAAGTGGCTTCTTTAAAATTACTTATGGTTTATGGATTCCTCTCAATAAGACACCTAATTTTGGCTAATGTTTGCCCTTACGTCATCATTCTTTGTTTGTATTCAATTTTAGGGTTTTTCCATGTATAATCTATAAGCTCGTGGCCAAATTCAACGCATAATTCGCGCTTCTGTCCAAATCTCGCTCACTCTGCTCTTAAAATCTCGCTCTCTCCCGTTTTCTTGCTAGGAATTTACTCTGGATCTTTCTTGCTGGAAATCCCGCTCTCTCCACTCTCGCTCTTAAATTTTCTCTTCCGTCTCGCTCTCTCCAGCTTTCTCGCTCTCGCTCTCGCTCTCCCGCTCCCGCTCTTTCCTACTGTCTCGCTAAGAATAGCTCTCTTTACTCTCGCTCTCTCAAACTTCCTTGCTACAATTCTCGCTCTCTCCAATTTTCCTTCAATCTCGCTCTCTCCAGGGATCTCGCTCTTTCTACTTCCGCTAGCATCGCTCGCTGGGTTTCTCGCTCTCCAATTCTTCCTTCGATCGCGCAGCTCTCTTCTCAAAATCTCGTTTTCTCCAGTTTTCTCGCTGGTGTGGCTCTCGCTCTCTCCCACTTTCTCGCTCCCGCTCGCTCCCTTATTCATTATCTTTTGGATAATGAATAAATTTCCAATTTCCAATTTATTTTTTTTTTTTTCTAAATTTCCACCCCTTTAAATAAAATTTCGTTCTGCTTATTATTTGATATTTAATTTCCTGTATGCGTACAAATCTGGGTCGTTACAGAATCTAATAGTCACTATTGTTCAATCCATAATTTTTTAACATCCTCAACAATTCTGTGTAAGTATAACCCCTCATTTAGGTCCTAGAGTCCCGCCCTAATGAGCCAACCTTAGGGAAAAGTCGTTTAGGACAAGAGACTAAAGCAACCCTATCCATATCTGGAGATCAAATAAAGAGTTGTACAAAACTGTCATCCTTTAGGGGGACACCCACAATGCCACGAGGCGATGCACAAAAACTTTATCCAACCTAATGAAAGAGACCGAGGGATATGTTGTCACACGTCCCGCTCCCAATTACTATGAACACTCTCTCCATTCACCTTGGTATTGACCTACTCAAATGCCACCCGTAGGGGGACACTTTTGGTGCCTCGAGGCCGAGGATAGATCTCACGGTGTGAACTTTTAGGGAGAAACGTGTAGAGGTTAAAATGAAGTATCATATACCTCATTTACCTCCCACTGAATCTTCTACCTAGGGTTCATTAACTTAGAAAATCTGGCTACTAATTTTATCTAAGTGATTTGTTTAATTTGCTAAAAAACAACACTTGCTTTTAATGATTAAACAACTTTGATTCAAGTCTTATTAAACTCTTTAACAGACTTTCATCAAATTTGCATGCATGTAACACATCTATCTAATTCACCTTTTCAGGTAGGTTCCTAGGTAGGGGTACGACGTTTCCATTGACTTAAATACCCCAGCCTAGCCAAAACCAGCCTTAGCCAAAAGGTCCCTTATAGATACATTTGTTACATATTTAATCTTTTATTAGGAATCATCTTAATCTTATTAAATCGATTTAAAAGATTAAACTTAGATTTCTAATTTTATTATAAATGTGATTTTAGGTCTATCTCAATCAAATTTTAAAACTCTTTTAAAAAAAATGATTAAAGCCTAAGGTTTGCTTACAACTCTTTATTATTGATTTTAATTCTAATTTCATTAATTATAACACTTATAAGAAATGAAACAATTAAACCAATTTACATTGCAAGCTAGACATACATAAGTTATTTATAACAATTACAAATTAACCTAAGGTAATGTCATGTTTTATGCAATGTTCATTCATTACTAATATATAACTTTTATATAAACAAGTAATGAATTAAGCTATAACACACAATCCATACAAACATACAACCTTATATTATAACATTTATAATATAAATGATGCATGGAGATGCTATAATGCATGCATATATTATAACTCTTATATTATATGATGCATGAGCATGTTTAAAGTAATTTAAATCATGCATACTAATATATTATAACACTTATAATATAAAATGATGAATGAAAATAAATACATAACCTATGGTGGGTTTTAAAACTATATAACATACATTATGATATATAAAATAAACATACATCACATGTATATTTAAATAAAGTTGATGGACCGGGAAAGTAATTCTCAAAACCAAAAAAGAAAAAGTTAAACTATTACAAAAGTTAAGTCCTCTGGTTCGGAACAAGTGAACCAGGTCTTGAACCAGCCTTGCAGCTTGATCGTGTAGCAAATCTCCTGATTGTCGAGCAACGAGCAACGACTATCATATACTGCGCAATCGTCTACCCATCGAGCGTCTACGCGATCATGCAGCCAACACAACACGATCATGTAGCAAACTCTACACGATCGCCTAGCATTAGCTATGCAATCGTTTAGCAAATGCTACACGATCGTGCAAAAAACTCTACAAGAACCCATAGCAAAATCTAAACGATCGTTTAGCTTTAGCTACACGATGCGACCACCGTTTCGTCTTCTCCATCGAAATGCACTGCAACCTTCACGTCTAAAGCTCCACGAATGACTCAAAACAAAATGAATACAGACTCGATTGCAAGTTTAATGCCCAAAAATGCAAGGGTCCTTACAAATTAACTTTTGTAGTTTAAACAAAAAGCAAAAACAGAGACAACTATCCTTAAACAACCATCCACATACATTTAACGATTAAACACAATGCAGAAATTAAAACCCACCAAATTGTATACGATTTCAATACAGAAAATGGAATTTGGAATCAGAACTACAACCTAGCTCTGATACCAATTGAAGGAATTCGTTTTACAGAGAACCTATGAGCAGAAGAGGATCGTCCAAATCCCATTCTGATTGAAAACAAACGTTTACAGTAAAACATACAGATTATGCATCTTAATAAAAATTACAGCATGCTTTTAAACTAGAAAAAGGGTTCAAGTGATTATACCTTTGAAGAACTCTTCTACATGTAAATCCCTCGAACTATCAGGAACTCCTTGAACAGTCACGAACTCTCCAAACAGCAACAAATCTCGAACCAAAAGGTGAAGACACTACCACTTGGTATCCTTAGTATTCTTAAGGTAAGAACCCATGAGTGGTAGGCACTGGCTATTTTAGTTTGGAGGAAGTTTGTGAGTTTGGTGGAGAAAGACGATTGAGGAAGAACAACACTATCGCATAGAGAATTCTTCAATCGTGTAGTCTCTAAAGAGTTATCGTATAGCCTCTGAATAAATCGTATAATCTCTCACTATTCGTGTAGATTAGTTTTGGAATAATCAAAATCATATTTTATTTATTCCACTTTGCCATAAAAACCAACTAACTTCCTACTAAGGTGGTTAGACAGAAAAATGGATTAATTATCCAAATAATTAATAATATGAATAAATATGATAATTAACTTATCATATTATATTTATAAATTATAGTTTTAATATTACATCATATACAATATAAACTATAGTTCTTTTTCTCTATTTTATGGTATTTAATATAAATCATATTTATATTAAATTTAACAACTATTTGAATCTCATTCAAATAAATATTACTTCAATTAAACTATAATGTATCAAATATATTATATCATATATAATTGAATCAATTTAATTATATCATATATAATTAAATTCCCTCTTATTAATTTGGACATTTCAAATTAACCCAAAAACTATTCCTGACTAAATTCTTTTGAACTACCAAGGAGACCTTATGGATCTATAGTTTGAAGCTCCAATGGTACGTGAATAATTAAGGGCTAGTTGCATAAATAGAATTCAAGCCCAAAATAATAGAATATGTAGTACAAGGATAAAATAATTGTTTATATAGATCAAAAAATGGTAGAAGACTAAAAAATCCATGCCTAGCCACCATTTTGTTCGTTTCTTCTCGGTTTTCTCAAATTAAAAACTATCACTGATAGCAGCTATTAGTGATAACCACCGATAGCTGCTATCAGCTACTATCGTTGATAGCTTCTATCAATTGTTATCGATGATAGTTGCTATCAGCGATAGCTTTCAATTTGAGAAAATTTAATACAATCTTGAAATATTAGCTTTTAATTTGCTAACAATTATCAGTAGCTATCATTGATTCACTTTCATTAATTGGAATCAACGTTGAAATATTACTACTTAAGGATATCAGTGGCTATCAATGATAGATTTATAAATAGTGATCAACTTTGAAAGAAGACCAACAACTTTGATTACCATAGTAGTTATCAATAATAATCTTTTATCATGGCTATCACTGATAGTAGCTATCAGTCGTTATCACTGATGGACTTTCGTCAATTAGAATCAACCTTGAAATATTAACACTTAAGGCTATCAATGATAGACTTCTATAACTGGTTATCACCTTTGAAAGAAACTCGATATATAGATATCACATAAGTTTTATCACCAATATCACTAACATCACTCATATTGTGGTTATCAGTGATAGCTTCTTTCACTGATAACATCACTGATAAGATGCTATCAATGATCTCACTAAAAGATGCTATCAATATCTCACTGATATCATGCTATCAGTCTATCACCGATAACGTGCTATCAATGGTAGCTTCTATCACCGATAACGTGCTATCGGGTAGCTTCTATTATCGATAACATGCTATTAGTATTAGCTTTTATCACTGGTAACATGCTATTAGTAGTAGCTTCTATCAATCATAGTCACTGAACACTTTTTTGCCCCTTTCTTGTCCTTCCCAAACATTTATAAATCTCTTTTCTTTTCGATGATAGCTTCTATCACTAATAAACATGCTATTAATGATAACTTCTAGGCATTCCACTTACATTTTAGTTCGAGATTCAACTTTATTAATTAAATTCACTAAGTTGGCTATCGATGATAGATTTCTATAAGTGGCTATTAACTATGAAAATATAATCAAAGATTAAGCTATCATGATAGAAAATATTAGTGGCTATCACTGATAGGCTTTCATTTGCTATTTATATTTATTATTTATTATAATATTCAAATTTGATGATTGGCTTGTTGGTTTAAGTCACTTATGAATTGAGTACTTTCAAGTCCTGGGTACGGAACTCAGCCTCATAATTCTTGTGAAAAAAAAGGAAGAAAAAATTCAAATAAAGGAAAGAAAAATTTTAAAAAGAAGAGAAAAAGAAGAAGCAAAAACTTAAAAAAGGAAAGAAAATTAAATAGAAAAAAAGGAAGTAAAAACCTGAAAAATGAAAGAAAAACTAAGAAAAGAAAAAGAAAGGGAAGAAGCGAAAAAATCGGAGAAAAAAAAGAAAATAAAATAATAAAAAAGATAAAGGAAGAAGCAAAAACTGAGAAAATGAAAAGAAAAAAAAATAGCAAAAAAAAAAACTGAGAAAGAAAAGAAAATGAAAAAAGGAAGGGAAGAAGCAAAAATCGAAGAAGAGAAAGAAAATAAAAAGACTAAAAAAAGGTGTACAACAAGATAAGACAAGGAAGGGTGAAATTGGAAATTAAAAAAAATCAAAGATTGACTAGTCAACTCATCCATATTTACAAATATTTTAAAGATGTAATATATTTTTAGATTTTTTTCTCTTATTCTACTATGTATTACAAATATCCAATAATTAATTAAACTCTTTAATCACATTATCCATCATCCGTTAACTGTCGAGCACTCCACTAAAGGCCGACAGCTGCACTCTTCGCACTACATATATATTTTTGTGTCCATTGGATATAACCAATCAACAGTACGATGACCCTTCACAAATTGCTCATAAGTACAACTGGGCCAAATTACCGCTTTGCCCCTATAGTTACATCTAACTCCTTAAGTACCACTAATCCCTCTAATGAATAATAGATCATAGTCCCACTATAACTAAACCCCTCTGGGCCAGGAGAGAGTGTGGCGCCACATTGTTCAAGACCTGGAATCAGACCTTAAGGGAGCAATTTATCTACTTACCCCTACTTCGGAGAAGGAGTAAATTCTATCTTCTGTAGCTAAGTTCCCAGCTCCCTAATCAGATGAATCCTCAAAATTGTAGGCTTGTTGAGTCGGCGATCTGGCCACTCTCACCCATACAAATCAAAGGACCGCCCTCATAGACAAGAGTTCACAACTCATTCAGGATTAAGGTAATGTTACATATGGTCATCCTAGTGAAATGAAAGTCTCTATTATGAACGGTGTTATATAATGAGACTAAACATTTCGTGGTCCGGTCTTATACAAACTCCTTTGTATAGAATATCCCCGCTCGCATGTCTAATACATGAATGATCAGGATCAGATCATTTGTAGCACTTTACAACATTTGTAACACCTACAAAGCGGCCATATTCGTAGTGTCACCAGGATAAGGCACCCAGCCTTATCCATATACTACAAACCATTTAGGTTATCACTTAAACATGATCCACCTGTATGTCTCCACATATATGTTTAAGTTACAACGATAACCTTGGATGTTAGTTTATTGGTTTGTGGTTAATGCAACTAAAATATCACATATTTCAAAGACAAAATGAATAAAATATCATATATTATTAATCACATACAAGTTTTTTAGTACAAGGTTTACAAACTATAGGACCCTACGAGATTTAGGGCATCAACCCTAACAGAAACATCGTCTTTAAACATGCATGGAAGCATTTACTCACAATTCTTCCAGACCTCTTAAAAGAAAAGCCTACAACCCTATTTTTGACATGGTGTGCTAAGATGTAAAAGAACATGGCAACCATTCTTCTACGCTTACATTTTTTGTACCTCGTAGTTCTCCACTAACCCTAAGAATCATACATAATTTATTGAATGTATATCTGTCCGTTCTTATCTGATTAACACAACTCATGTCATTCTCCTAAACCAACGATTGAAGATGACACATTTGATACATAGCCCTAGTGAAAAGAGGATCATATTCCTTCCTTAGAGAGAAAACTATCTGATGGGCACAGAGGGCAACACACATTGTAGGAATTTCAAGAAGAAGAGCTCTCAAACCAAGGTGTACATACTAAGGGGAAGGGCAAATTGTGTACAAAACTAGGTGGAGCCCATGTAGTTAATCCATTGTAATCAAATTAACACTTTAGGTGGGATCAATATGATTGTAGCGATGGAAGTAATCGCCACACATGGGCCCCACAAGTAGTTTATGTTTATGGGATTGACTAAACAATCATAAAGGTAAACGTGTGAGCCACCATTCATTAATTGGATTGCAAGCCTTAAACTTGTAATTTAACCCTAATTAACTTAATGTTACATCAACTTTTATGCCCACAATTTTTTTCTTTATAGAGGAGGTTGAGGGGTCACAAATTATGTACTTTTGCTTGGGACATTTTTACCCCTAAATTGACAAGTTGATTATGTGTCAATTTTGACCAGATGAAAAAAGAAAGAGTGAAAGAGTTGACACATTGCATTTTTCAAGCATGATGTATATATTTCCATACATTTGGAAAATATTTCACAATTCTAGATTTTTTTTTTCTTTGTAAACAAAGGTTGGTTTAGGCATTTTGCTGCTTTGTAGAAATCTGTTCATATTTATAGAAACATTTTATTAAAGGCAATTTTTTCCAACTTATCTTAGTCTTAAAACATATCTCACTTACTCTAATACTTTTGAAAAGGACTTTTTTATTTTACGTTTAATTTTCATTTTTTAAGACACCAAGTGGTTTCATCTTTGAACTTTTAAAATAGACTTTTTAGTTTCAAATTTTAAAGAATGGGTTTAAAAGGCCAGCAAATTTTTTTGATATTTTTAGATCAAAAATTAATTTTAAAAAACTATCTATTTCCCCAAAAAATTTACCGAGATTTCCTTCTAGAGCGAGATCCTCAAGCATTTTTTAACAAACTGTCTTCCTAGCGATGCTCACTAGATTCAGCCCACATTTCTAGCGAGATTTCCTTCTAGAGCGAGATCTCCATCACAAAATTAGCGAGATTTTCTTCTAGAGCGAGATCCTCAAGCATTTCTTTAACAAACTGTCTTCTTCGTAGCGATGCTCACGAGATTCAACCCACATTTCTAGCGAGATTCCCTTTTAGAGCGAGATCCCCATCACAAAATTAGCGAGATTTCTTTCTAGAGCGAGATCCTCATCACAAAGTTAGCTTCACCCACTTAACTTCCTTGTCGAGGGTTGAAGTTTCGACTTATATATGTCAAAACTTCAACCTTCGACAACCTAATATACAAAATTAGCGAGATTCCCTTCTAGAGCGAGATCCTCATCACAAAATTAGCGAGATTTCCTTTTCCTTGTCGAGGGTTGAAGTTTCGACTTATGTATGTCGAAACTTCAACCCTCAACAACCCTAATATACATATTGTTTCCAAGTTTTTCTTTGTTTGTCGAGTTCTCAACGTTCGACCTCTACATTAATCGAATCCTCAACCTTCGACTTCTAGCCTCGAACTCCCAAAACAACAATATTTCTCTAATAAGTTTCAAAACAACAATATTTCTCTAATAAATTTTTGAAAACAACAATATTAATATTAAAGGTCCAAGTTACATCATTAATTTGTTAAAATTAAAATAAAAGTAATTATCAAAATAGTTTCCCTTAAGCTAAGGGAATAAGATAAACAGTTTAGAGAATAAAATTGATATTTTAAATGTTTGGGACTAAAATAAAATAAAGGTTAGTTTAGGACCAGACTAAGATTATAACTTTTATTTTTAAGGCTAAATTAGAGAAAATATCCTTAAATGTCTACTTTTTAGATTGAGTCTTTCCCTTAAATTTTTATTTTAGGTTTAACCTTAATTTTTGCGTAGTCAACCAGCCCTATAATTCCTTATCATTATTATTTGAAAATTAAGATCCATTTGATAATTATTTGATTTTTTGTTTTTGTTTTTTAAAATTACACCTATTCCATCCACGTTTCTTATAATGATTTGTTTTTTCTTAAATACAATGGTTGAATTCTTAGCCAAATTTAAAAAACAAAAACAACTTTTTGAAAACTATTTCTTTTCCAAAATTTTACTTGATTTGTTAAACTATTGGCGAAAAGTAAATAATAAATGAAGAAATTTGGAGATAGAAATAGTGTCCATAGACTTAATTTTCTAAAACAAAAATAAAAAACAAGATGGTTACCAAATCTAAACTTCTCTAAAATTGTTCTTCACCACTTTTAAATTTTGTGTACCCAACACCATAGTGTTTTGAATCTAAAAGAAACTTCCTTCGAATTATACACATATTTTTTTTCATCTTTCGAGTCTAATTGTTGTCAACCATTTGGAGATTACTTTTCTAAGGTATACTGAAAACTATTTTCATGTTTCAATTACTTTTTATACGTTTAGCTTTCATCATTCTTATATATATATTGTAGTTACTTTATTTTATATATTTTTATTAAGTTTACCCATTAGTGTATCAGTTGCTCATCTTAAACATTGATCTTACCAGTTGCAACTTCCGTAGAAAAAACATGATTTTCTGTTTTAATTATTGTACATACTTCAGTTGCATAATAGATGGAAAATCAATAAATGAATGACAGCCTTTATAACATATATTGAGAAAGATTTATATCATAGGGTTTTTATTTTATTTGCTTAACCTCTATTTTTAGTTTAATTCTAAATAAATTCAAAGTCAATCTCAACATGGTTTCTAAATCGTTTATAAACTACAGGCTTCGGTACTGGAATGAAGAGTTCATTTCTGTCGATATCCAACCTCGTCGAGGTGCAATATTATAACGCACCCACAAGGTTGTGATATTCCGATGGCGGGTTGTCTAACGGATCACTGTCGTTAAGAGAAATTGGAGAACCTACCATCATTGGAGTATGTATAGATAATAGACTTGCATTCAAACATTGTGTAACACTTAACCACAATTCCAGAAATTGATTATCAACAGTCCATTGGATAAAATCCTTCAAACAGCATATTAAGAAAATGTAACATCTAACATCATGAAAATACACTTCAGAGTTGCACTTGAGTCATGAAAATACACGTCTCCCCAATTTTAAACTAAAAAACATATATATATATACATATATTTACAGAATTCTGAAAATGAAATATAATAATTTTAATGTACATTCTTACAAAAATAGCTACATAAATGTGTGGGCTCCTGACAGTAATAATATAAGGGTTAAAAAGCCTCACTACAGCTGAGCTATGCAATAAAACAAAACAAGTTTAAAAGTTATGCCAAGCTTTCTTCATCGTTACCAGTTGATGAAGCAGCCAAAGATGGCATGTAATTAAATCAGCTTCAAGGAATGGATGGTTTTGATACATCTGGTGAGTTTTGACTGCTCTTCACAACCAAATCATAATTGATGGAAGCCAGTTGAGATAAATTCTGCAAAACAATGAAAGTTGTTGCTGGATCATAACAATATAATGATAGAAAGTAAGATTTATACCCAAATTTCTATCTTCTTTCTTTTCTACTCGTAATCCTTTGACTTTTGGTCCTTGTTTAAGTTAGTACCTTTGCTTCTAAATAGTTATCAAAATTTATAGAAGTTTCTCATTTGATTTTAGATATAAAGAGGTAAACTGAAAATAAAACTCATCAATTTCTTGCTGCTTCAAAAGAAAACTAACTTACGAAATTGAATCACTGTAAAAACTTGAGATAAAAAATAAATGAAAGAACAAGAACTTAGAAGTGGTAGATTATAAAACTAAAACTATAGTAAAGGAAAATTATTGACAAAAAGAAAGCAAAAGAAAAAAAGAACTCTACCTTATTAACCAAGTAAAAGAATTTAAAAACTCCATGATAAAATTCCAGAAATGAGTTAAAAACTTGTCCTTTATCCAAATTCATCGACCTTATCAACTTTTACTTTAAAATTTCTCTTATTTCTCTTCAACTCCGAAGATTGAAAAATATTTGAAACAGTACAATTCATTTATATATTTTGCAGCTAAGCTCTGTACTTTTGGGAACCCAATCACCAAACAAGCAAAGAATTGAAGCCTTCGTTTCAAAAAGATCCAAAAGACATCAAGTTTATTAAAGGGTAGTTTGAACCAAAACCTCTTAATAAACTGATGACGAAAGACGTGTCCGGGATTTTTTTCCTTATTTTTATCTAATACCTATTTACTGATTTTTCTCTGCTTACTAATCTATTTACAAAAATGTGTTTTTTTTTTTTTTTCTAAAAGACTAATAACTACCAAAACCCAAAGAAATATCTAAAGATGTTTGCACAACAAAATAAGGCATATACCCTCTTGAAATAACAGAAGGTAATAGGTTTTTTCCTTGAGATCACAAGTATTTAACTATCACATACACAGTCAAAGACAAGAGAAGCATATAAACTTTTAAAGGAATTAAAAGAAAGATCAACTTAACAAAAAAACAAAAACAAAAGTTCAAATGAAGCCTAAACAGGGACTAACCTAACGAACAAGAACCTCAGTTTTAGATTTATATGTGAGAAAAACCTTAAAAGACAAAAAATATACTATATCATTCATGAACCTATTACATAACGACTTAAAACGCAGTAAAATCAGGAATTCAAGACATTAGGGATTTCTATCAACAGTAATTTAAAAGTGGAATTTCTATAAACGTCAATTAGAAGGGAAATAAACTATGACAACAGCTGAATTTCTAAGAGACCATTTGGATTCATTTGTTTCTTCGCATTCTAAAGATGCATCTATTATTGTTTTTAACAAAGTATTCTAAAAGTTTATATACCTTGAGTAAGTACATTTCCAACATTAGTGAGAATATTGGATTTTCTATAAATCACAATTATTCTGTTCACTACTTTGAATGAAATATACCGTGCAAATATCTTCCATGGAAAAAAGAGAATTTCTAGTCCCAGCACGCCTTACCTTGAAAGAGAAATTGCTGAACGAGTACTTCACAGAAAGGGCTGATGTACAGAAGTCAGCCAAACTACCACATTCGTCTCCCTGTATCACATTGACAGCCAATCAATCAAAATGGAGGATATAACAATCTCAAAGTCCCAAGGCTTTATATAGATTTAAAAGGGAGAGAAAATAAAAAGTACGAGCATCCACTTCCAATTTAAACATTGCAATGCCTCGTAGATTTAAAGCTATTTGTCCGTACTTTGTGCACGATATCAAAAAGCTTAATTGAAACCTACAGTCACGTCATACAACAGCCAGTTGACATATACTGAACTAGATCCTCTATGATGAATATTTTCCACCATGAACATCCGCTTTTGTTTCAATATAGATAGGGTAGTTCTCAATTCTATTTACTTTAAATCCAAGTGGACTGGTGAAAAGGGGGAGAAGAATATGATTAAGAGATTCATACAACCATGAATGATGTGCATTTTTTTTATTCTTAACTGTTGATCCAGGGATTTTAATATGGGTAAGTATCATTAGTCAAATATGACATCTGTGCGTCCATGCAATTTTATTACACGATCATTGGTTGCCACCAAACAAAGATGGGGATTTTCTTTTTCTTAGATCATGAGATCTAATTGGCGATAGATAGCCTAAACTATGCTATTACAATTACTCATATGTTTTATTGACATTGTAGCAATTCTTATTGAGGATCCGATTGATAAATACCAGAGAAAAGGTAACAGAAATGATTAAGTTTATTAAAAGCATACGTTCACGGCAGGCAAACTATTATATGCAAGCTTACGTCTTCATCTTGTAGGTTACTAAATGAACTACTGCTGCAAGTATCGGTCAAATCATGATCATCAAAGTCACTTCCACCATTAAAATCCTCGTCTTCTGGATTCCATATATAACGGCTCATGAAATAACTTGTATCCTGTGGCTCTGCTGATGGTATAAACATGGCCTGTAGTAAAAAATTAGAACTTTCTTTCAGGTTCATAAATTTAAATGACTACGTCAACCAATTGTTTCGTGCAACAATGATGAATACCTTCTGCCTTGCAAGTGTTTCCCAGTTAATATCTTTAAAGAAAGGATGCTCCTTCACCTGACAGAAGAATACGGTTCCAATATTTCATTTCATTTCATAAATCATAATTACCTAGCAAAACTACTGCTTTTTGCCAGAAATTACACAATTACCTCTCTGGCTCCAGTAGCTCCCAGTCTTTGAACTGAATTTTCAGTCAGCAATCTGAAACATAATGCATTAGCATTCATAGAAAACATAATCTATGCACTCTTATCATTCTTGAGATAGACATAAACTCAATTTCTTTCATCAATTGCAGAAAACGGTAGATAGATTGTGGTACTTGGTTCGAATGGAGGTTGATACTCTATGTTAATCACCTCAATCTTAATTAACAACTACAATCTATCCAAATTCAGGCTTGACACTACCATAACTGATTGTCCAAATGTGTTAAGTTATCCAAGGTCAAATCTGATACGTTCCAATTGATTGGCATCCATCTATCTCATTAGCTAATAGTACAAAAACAATATTATAAAGAAATTAAATATATGTATATAAACATATATATTAGAGGATCAATAGGACAGTGGATTCAAGACCACTTAATCCTAGTTGAACGTTGACTAGGATAGACGAGTTGAGTTGACTACAACTTGGCTCATATCTACTACAATATGTCGACACAAAATATTAACAACGAAAGAACTAATAATTTATTACAAAAGGGGTTCACAAATATGACTTTAATTAGTTTTGATATAAAATAAATAAATTGCATTTTATATCATGGTCAACATTTGCTAGGAGGGTTCTAAGATGGATTGATCTAGTAAACTATCCTATGTCTGAATATGTGCGACATCAAACTTCCTTCGACGGGATTATCTCCCTCAGTTTGTCCTTTATGCACACGAATCCAGAAGATCAGATTCATATTTTCTTTCACTGTCCATGTTCATATCATTGCTGGAGTACCTTTTTCTCGATCAATTTAATATGAACTGGGTTATTGGTGAGGATTAAAAGCCAATTAATCGCCATCTCCTTCGTGTCCGTCTCTTCCCAGAAAAAGAAGATTCGATTATTACTTCCAAAGCAACTCTTTCAAAGATTTGGTTGGAAAGAAATCAAAGAATTTTTTAAGATAAGTTCTTAGATCATTTTTTATTCATCAAGATCAAAGCTTCCCATTATTATTCCTTATCTAAACTTTTCTATAACTATTATCAAAATGATATTCGGAGTAATTGTGGGGCTTATTCTTAATGTCCATCTTTAGCTTGCCCTCTTCTTTTTCTTTTTTTTCATATTATCTTTCTTAGTCTACAATTTGTAGATTTTGGATTCTTGTACTCTCTCTTTTTTGTTTCTTGTTATAAAAATAGAAGAGATAAAATCAAACAACCATTTGAGACTGAAAATAAACTGAAAGAGGTAAATTTTGATATAGTGTTATAACAGAAAAGGTTTCTTTTGATATGGTGTTATAACAGAAAAGGTTTCTTTTGATATGGTGTTATAACAGAAAAGGTTTCAATGAATCTTACTTGTCAATCAAATCTTGGGCTTCATAACTCATCTCCTCAGGCACTTTGGGCCATGGTATGTCTCTGTTAATGATATTATCAAAAATTTGCTGCAATGTCAATAACTCCCTTGGTCAATCACAATGTTGGGCAGTTATCCAATGCAATACCAATGAAACAAAAGCTACAATGCCCTGTATTAAACTTTCAAATCCCAATTGCACCAACCAGATATGCTATCAAATAGTGCACTTAATATTTTGTGCATTATTTCTACATATCTTAGAAGCATTGATTAGATAGGAAAAAATTGACTCTTCCTTTAAAGCACTGTCATGTAATCATAATATAAAATAGACCTTACGTCTTCCTGAAATAAGCTATAATTGCAGTCCAAGAGGAACTTTCTCAGCACAAACAAGATAAGAATTGATTCTTTTTTTTATTTTTTTAAAAGAAAAAAGATAAGAATAGATTTATACATGAAATTAAGGGGCAAGATGTTAATTGCTAGTGTTTAAGATCTGTTAGAATGACAGAGTCGGTATAAAAATAAATAGGAAAAAAAACTTGAGGTATGTAATAAAAATACTAAAGTTATGTTCACTAATGTTTTTTTAGAATTGCAATTGAAATGAAGAACATTTCTATTGTTTAGGTTGTCTGCATTCATTCCTAATTAAATTGAACTTAGAAGAAAAATTACGCATTCTAAAATATGGTCAGCCTTGTACACTGCATGTGTCATTCATTACATAGTTAAGAATACTAGTAGCAAATTCAACCTGTGGATTTTCTGCATTGAACGGCGGTATTCCTACAAGCATCTCAAAAAGAATCACTCCAACAGACCACCAATCCGCAGTTACACCTGCAGGAAACAAGACAAAAATAATTACGTAATAAGGCTTCATTGAGAATAATTCACAATAGTTCTTGTAAGAAGGATACTACGCCTATTGGTTACAGACCATGTCCCATGCCCAGAAGTATCTCAGGAGCCAAATAATCTGGAGTACCAACTACTGAGTGCTTTTGTCTCTGTTCTCTTTTTGACAAAGATTGAGATGTTGGTCCACTGTCTCCAAGTGAAGCAGTTCCACTGATTGATGGACCTGAGAAATCATCTGTACTATTGATAAGACCAATCTTGGAGAGCCCAAAATCTGTCAACTGTAACAAAAAGGAGAAGAGGTTTCTAAGAGGTAACAAGCAAAAACAGTTGCAACGTTTCTCAAGAAGTTTGAAGCGAGATTAAAAAAAATAAAAATTAACAAAAAACAAAAAAACACACACACACTATAAAAATGTGTGTACGTGGAGGAGGGAGGCGGGGCATTAGAAATAGCATCCTTGGAAAGAGAATTCACTCAATATGCGACATAAAAACCTATTAAAGAATCAACAGTTTCTTCCTTGACTACCAAACAAAATAAGTATTCAAACATTCCACTTCCACATATTCCTTAAGATGATCGTTGTAGCAGTGATGTTCTTAATGCACTAACCGTACAGTAATAAGAGATTCCTGATCTTTCTCATTCCTTCATAATCTACAAGTCCAATAATAACTATACCAAAAAGTTTTACATTGTATTAATGATCCTTACAATACAAATACAAACCCAACATTATAATCCGAGGAACCAAACAAACAAGAAAAGCAAGGAAAGTATTTTAAAGAAGTACGAAATTAGACCTTTTGTTTAATATTTAAATTTTTTTTTATCTACACAGGCGATATTTGGCATCTTCATACCAACTTCTTCTGCTTTAGTGCTAGAACTATATTACTTGGGGGATTAGAATTAGAAAAGAAATAGGGAGAAACGATACATCAATGCACCCAAAACCTGTAGTAGCTTACATAAAAAGTAACTCTAATCAGCTTAAATAGAAAAGGGATAAATACGGCGGAAGCCAAAAATAAATATAGACTCCCATATATTCTCTAAACAAATCCTACTATTCCTCTCATCCCACAGCACTCGTATGATGGCTTTAACCCCACATTCATATAAACAACCTTTACCTTATTCTTAAAAGATTCCTGGCAGCTTATCTGAAGGATATATAAATAAGTTTTTGCAGCAGCTACAAGCTAGATTTCAACAAAATGCACCTCTGAAAGCACAGTTCTAGTAGAATCTTCTGAGGTATATACTGATATCTTAAGGACCAAAGTGTTGGGGTTGATGGCCTAAATCTCTTAGAGTCCTATAGTTTATAATTTTATTATACAAACGTTTATTTATTTAATAAAATATGAGATGTTTTATTTGACATTTAGTAGCATTAAACCCACAAACCAATAAACTAACATCCAAGGTTATCATCTGTAACTTAAACATATAGGGAGATCATGTTTAAGTGATAACCTAAATGGTTTGTAGTAGATGGTTGGATACCTTATCTTGGTGACACTACGAATACAACCCGCTTCGTAGGTATTACAATTGTTGTAAAGTACTATAAATGATCTGATCCTGATCATTCATGTGGAGACATGTGAGCAAAGGTATTCTATACAAACGAGTTTGTATAAGACCAGACCACAAAATGATTAGTCTCATTATATAACGCTGTTCATAATAGAGACTTACATTTCACCAGAATGACCATATGTGACATGACCTGAATCCTGAGTGAATTGTGACTTTCTGTCTATGAAGGTGGTCCTTTGATTTGAATGGGTGAGAGTGGTCAGATCGCCGACTCAATAAGCTTACAATTTTGGGATTCGTCCTAGAAACCCAGCTACACAAGACGGAATTCACTCCTTCCCTGACTTCGGGTAAGTAGATAAATTGTTCCCTTAAGAACTGATTTCGGGGTTTGAACAATGTGGCGTTACACTCTCTCCTAGCCCAAGAGGGGTTTGATCATAGTTGGACTGACTTATTGTTCATTAAAGATATCGGTGGTATTTAAGGAGTTAGATGTAACTACAGGGGCAAAACGGTAATTTTGGCCTAGTTGTACTTACGAGCAATTTGTGAAAGGTCATCGCTTTGTTGACTAGTTATATCCAGTGGACACAGTAATATATCTATAGTGCGAAGAGTGCAGTTGTCGGCCTTTAGTAGAGTGTCCGACAGTAAATGGATATTGAAAATTTTAATTAAAGAAGTTTAATTAATTATTCAAGTATCACTAGAGCTTCAATCTATAGGTCCATGAGGTCGTCTCTGTAGCTCAACCGGGATTTAATGAGAATCAAATTTTGATTAATTTGAATTGATCAAATTAAGTGAGGGTATTAATTATATAATTTAATTATATATGATATAATTATTATAATGTATTTGATACATTATAATATAAAATTTAGTTGAGAGGAAATAAATATTTGAATATGATTCAAACATTAATCATGTGAATTGGATTCATATAATTGAATTTAATATAAATGAGATTCATATTAAATACCATTGATGAGAGAATTAAAACTATAGGTTATATTGTATATGATACAATATTAAACCATATGTTATATGTTATATATATATATATATATATATATATATATAATAAGTTAGTTATTATATATATGTATATAATGGTTTTGGTTTTAAATTAAAATTAATTTATTAATTATATTAACTTTAAATTTTAAATTTTAGGGAGTGAAATAACTTCCTTTCCCTGATCTCTCTCAACTCATGTAACTAGTGGGAGGTTACATGAGATTTTTCTGGTGGTTTTCTTTTTTACTGGATAAAGGACACATAGATTGACCCAGAAGGATTCCCTGTAATTTCCCAAAAAAATCTCCTAGACTCTTTCCCTCTCAAAAATAATAAAATATAGAAGATTTCTTGTGGTTAGAGATGTCCACGGGACGAGGCGGGGATGGGGAAGCCTTCCTCGTCCCCGTCCCTACTCCCCTATTCCATTCCCCGTCGCGAATTTCCCTGCGGGGAATGGGGCGGGGATTCTCCATGGGGATTCTACAGGGATCGAGTTCCCCGCGGGGAAAAATTTCTCGCCTTTATTTTTCTCTAACATTTTTTTTAATTTCAATTAAATATATTTTTTTTATAATTCTTTAAACATTTTCAATGGAATTTTCATTTAAATGAAATATTATCAATTTTACTAATTAAAACAATAATGCACATACAATTTAAAAAATATAATTAAAATGCTAAATTCTCATAATTTGTAAAAATTCAAATTCAACATTTAGAGCATCCTAACTTAAATATTACAACATCTAAAGAATTAAAATAATAAAAATCTTGAACTTAAATAATTAAAATATCTATAATTATCTTAATAAAGTCTACAATATTAATATGAATATATATATATATATATATATATATATATATTAAAATTTTATAATTTATACAAAGCCGGGACGGGACAGGAAAATGGGGCGGGGTCGAGGTCGAGATCGGAGACGGGGAATATATTCCCCGTCCCTAGCTCCGAATTGTAAATGGGGGAAAAAAATTCTCCACTCGCTCCCCCATTCCCCGTGCATTCGGGGATTCCCCGCCTCGTTCAGGGCGGGTCCCCACGGGCCCTGATCCCGTAGATTTTTTGGACATCTCTACTTGTGGTGGTGTCCATAGTTCGAGGGTTTCGAGTTCGTGCCAGTACGTGGCCATCAGATATCGTGATTATTCGTGACTGATTTGGAGAAGAAAATTCGTGAAGAAGATCAGATCTTCAAAGGTAAGGGTTTCTAAGCCCTAATTCCAATTTCCTTTTCTATGTTGGCATGATGTAAATTTAGTTTTTGTATAATTTTCGTTCTATAATTTTGCATTCTTTAAAAAAAAAAAAAAAAAAAAATTGGGACAATGTTTCCGCTCAAGGTCTTCACAGGTTCCTTCAATTGGTATTAGAGTGTGATTTTGGTCCCGATTTTTTTTTTTTTTTAATTTCCAGAATTGAATTACAGTAATGGTGGGTTTTTCATTCTGTGCTCATATGATGAATGTGTATAGAATGTAAATGGTTTATAATTATTGGATGTTTCGAGATTGGTCATTTAGATTTACAGCTTTAATTTACAAAATTGGTTTGTAAGGGCCCGTATTTTGGGCATATAAATTGTGATCGAGTCTGTATTTGTCTGTGTTGAGTCGCTCATGATGTTCCCGGTGAAGTTCTAAAGAAAACAAGACTCAATTCGGTGAATTTCCGATGAAGATCGCAGTTGTACAGTGTTAATTGTACCGCAGCGTTGCAACGCTACGATGAGGAAGAATGCTTTGTTCTTGCTGTAGCATTGAAATGCTAGGCATAGCGTTGCAACACTCCAAGACGGAAAGAAAAAATTGGATCTCGTCCGATTCGGTTCATGACTCGATTGGTTCGCATCCGGTTCGGTTGGTTCAAGCATTTTGGTTCGATTCGGGTACTAGGCAGCTCGATTCGAACGATTCGATTCACTAGTCTCGAAGATAATCTTTATATGCTAAGACCATTAGTAATTAAAGCCCTCTTGAACACTGAAATGTTTAAAACTGTGGTAACTCAAAATAAAATACTTAAAATTTCTCCTAAAGAAAATGTCTGTCTTTGGCACTAAGGTTAGGACACATCAATCTCAATAGAATTGAGAAATTGGTTAAGAATTGACTTCTAAGCGAGTTAGAAGAAAGTTATTTACCTGTGTGTGAGACTATTTTGAAGGCAAAATGACTAGAAGATCTTTTATTGGAAAAGGTCACAGGGCCAAAGAATCCTTGGAACTAATACATTCAGACCTTTATGGTCCAATGAATGTTAAGACAAGAGGAGAATTTAAGTACTACATCACTTTTACTGATGATTATTCAAGATATGAGTATGTTTATTTAATGCAACAGAAGTTTAAAGATAGCTTCTGAGATTGTGCATCGAAGGGACGTGATCGTTACAAACGTGGGAAGTATATAAAGCGGAAATATTATCTCATCCAAGAGATTGTGCATCGAGGGGATGTGATCGACACACAGATAGCTTCGGAGCACAATGTTGTTGATCCATTTACAAAGGCCCTCACAGCTAAGGTGTTTGAGGGTCATCTGCAAGGTATGGATCCATAGGACAAGCCATATTTAATCTAGGGCAAGTGGGAGATTTTGTATTGCATACTAGTTCATTACTTTTTGTACTTGTATATTAGTATGACTTGTATATTATACACCCCACTAGCTTCAGGTTAAGTAAGAGATTGTTGAGGTTGATGTCCTAAATGTCCTGTAGTTTGTAATTGTATTATACAAACATTTTATTTATTTAATAAAATATGAGATGTTTTATTTGACATTTAGTAGCATTAAACCCACAAACTAATAAACTAACATCTAAGGTTATCATTTGTAGCTTAAACATATATATAGAGACATATAGGTAGAGACATGTGAGCCGGGTATTCTACACAAAGGAGTTTGTATAAGATCAGACCATGAAATGACTAGTCTCATTATATAACGTAGTTCGTAATAGAGATTTACATTTCACCATGATGACCATAAATGAAATGACATGAATCCTGAGTGATTTGTGAACTCCTACATATGAAGGTGGTCTTTGATTTTTATGGTTGAGAGTAACCAGATCACCGACTCAATAAACCTACCCTTTTGAGGATTCGTCTGATTAAGGAACTAGGAACACAGCTACCCAAGACAAAATTCACTTCTTCTCCGACGTCGGGTAAGTAAAAAAATTGCTCCCTTAAGGACTGATTTTGGAACTTGAACAATATGGCATCACACCCTATCCTAACCCGAGAGGGTTTTAGCCATAGTTGGATTATGACTTATTGTTTATTAAAGGGATCAGTGGTACTTAAGGAATTAGATGTAACTATAGAAGCAAAACAGTAATTTTGGTCTAACTATACTTACGAGCAATTTCTAAAAGGTCATCACACTATTGACTAATTATATCCAATGAACATAGAAATATATCTGTAGTGCGAAGAGCACAACTATCGGTCTTTAGTGGAATAACCGATAGTTAATGGATGTTAAATAATTAATTAGTTATTCAAGTACCATTGGAGCTTCAATCTACAGGTCCATGAGGTCCCCTCTATAGTTCAACCGGAATTTAATGAAAATCAATTTTTGATTAATTTGAATTGTTCAAATTAAGTGAGTGAATTAATTATATGTGATATAATTAATTTAATTTGTATATATTATATAATTACTATAATGTATTTAATACATTATAATATAAAATTTAGTTGAGAGAAAATAAGTATTTGAATATAATTCAAATATTAATTATGTGAATTGGATTGATGTAATTGTATTTAATATAAATGGGATTTATATTAAATACCATTGATGAAAGAACTAAAACTATAGGTTATATTATATATGATACAATATTAAACCATAAGTTATATGTTATATCATATATAACATATAATTGTTTTTTTTTTACAATATCTCCTTGTAATCTCGTAGTTTGTAAACTCTATATAAACATATTGTTATTAGTAAAATAAGTATTATTTTATAAGCATATACTCAATCCAATAAATTAAGATTCGAGGTTATTTCATGTAATTTAAACAAGTATGTAGAGACATACAGGTGGATCTTGTTTAAATGATAACTTAAATGGTCTGTAGTAGATGGATAAAGTTTGGTATCTTATTCTGGTGACACTATGGATATGGCCCGCTTTGTAGGTGTTACAAGTGTTGTAAAGTGTTACAAATAATCTATATATATATATGATAAGTTATTATAAATATGTATATAATGGTTTTGATTTTAAATTAAAATTAATTTATTAATTATATTAATTTTGAATTTTAGGGAGGGAAATAACTTCTCTCTCCTGATCTCTCTCACCTCACATAACTAGTGGGAGGTTACATGAGATTTTTTCTGTGGTTTTCTTTTTTACAAAAGAAAGGACGCGGATATTGACCTAGAAGGATTCTCTATAATTTCCCAAAAAATCTCCCACTCTTTCCCTCTCAAAAATTACTTTCCCTCTCTTCCAAAATTCACAGAGCCCACACAACTCCTGCGATTCTCATTCCAAGAGCACACAGAAGGTTTCTTGTGGTGGTGTCCATAGTCGAGGGTTTCGAGTTCGTGTCAGTACGTGCCATCAGAGATCGTGATTGTTCGTGACTTATTTGGAGAAGGAAATTTGTGAAGAAGATCAGATTTTCAAAGGTAAGGGTTTCTAAGCCCTAATTCCTATTTTCTTTTCTATGTTGGCATGTTGTAAATTTAGTTTTTGTATAATTTTTGTACTGTAATTTTTCATTTTATAAAAAATAAAAATAAAAATTGAAATATCCATGTTTCCGGTCAGGACCTTCAAAGGTTCCTTCACAAAGACCAAGGAAAGTGACCTTTGTACCCTCTGTCTTTAAAATGGCTGTATTGAGAGAGCTCTTGGGAGGTTTTTCCCATTACACACCCGCCTAAAATCCTGAAATAAATTCTCAATAGAATAAGTGAGAAAGCTTTTCCTTCCCATGAAAAAGAATGCCTCCTAAAATTTGAACATTTGAACAGCCTCGTATTCCAAATTTTTGAAGAGGATAATTTTAAGTCTATAACATAAACAGAATTACTTGCTTAAGATTCAACTTCATAATATAAGAAGTTAAATGCTGCTAGCTCTTGACACTCTTCCCATAAAAGCTAACAGCAGGGACATAATGAATTTATACAGAATATTTCCATAAGAAAAATAATAATATCTACAGGACTAAAATTAGAAAATATTGAAAGAGAAATTAAAACTGAAGCCTTCATACCTTTATGTGACCATCTTGACCAATCAATAAGTTATCTGGCTTTAGGTCTCTGTGAATCACATTTAAGGAGTGTAAATACTCCAAAGCAAGAACCTGAAAAGTATAAAGCCATGCATTAACTAGTTGGTTTTCCGATAATGATGATAATCATAATAATAATAGTAGTAGTAGTAAATTTATTTATTTATTTAAAAAAAGAAAAAGTAATAGCATTTTCTAGTATAGGAAAAGGTAAAGCAGTTTCTCTAAAGCAAGATTTGATAGATTTCTAGTATAGGAAAAGGAAAGGGAAAAGAAAAAGTAATAGCATTTTCTTACAATTTCAGCGATATAAATACGAGCCATATCTTCATCTAAGCACCCTAGGTTTCTCAGTAAGGAATAAATATCACCACCATTTAAGTATTCCATGACCAGATACAGATTTTCCCTACATGTGAAAGAGTAGAAAAAGCGGACCTGTTCATAATCACATTCACAAAAATGAGAAATGAACATTCACACACAATTCTTTTTAGGAAGGAAATAAATTGTTGAAAATCAACTAACCACAAAAGGGTTGCGAACTGAGATAAGGATGTTACGCTCAGCCAAAATACTTTCAACTGCATTCTTGCGAATCATATCAGCCTTCTTTAAAACCTGAAGTATACACAGACAGATTATTTACTCTAAAGTACAGCAGACAGATTATTTACTCTAAAGTACAGCAAAGATAAGCCGCACCCCACCCCCCCCCCCCCCCCCCATTTAATGAATTTGATAATTTTAACTTTGATACTACAAATATTTTTCCCATGGACTTTAACTGTATATTTACCTGGTTCAATATGTATTTCAACATGTGCAAAGAGACAAAATAAACACAAGGAAAAAAAATGCTATCAGGTCAGATGTATGATCAAACATCAATATCAATGTCTTAAAAGCCAAAAAAGGGTGACAGCACAGATAGTTTCATTACTGACTAGTATGAAGCTGCTCTTAAGAATTAAAGTTCTTTTTCTTTTTTTTTTTTTTTTGGTACATAAAAACATTTTTTTAAAAAATGCAGTTTGCAGACTCAAATAAATCATTTAACAAGATGCTGACTAAAACAATCATAAGTAGGTAAGAAAATGTAAAATACTTGAAACAAAATCATCACAACTATTTAAGTTTAAGTTAACTATTTTTTAAGATATAAAATGATGTGAATGTACTGTGTTTTTAACTTGTTGCATATAAAATGCAACTGAAGTCACGATAAGTAAAGTAAAAAAAAAAATTAGGAGCAGTTTAAAAAAAAAAACATCAGAAAAGCACTTTCAATGGCTATGAAAAACAATTTTCATAAGCACGGCTAAACAAATGACTCAAACTTTACCCATAATAAGCCTAGTCTGGCATAGTATGGAAACCAGTATAGCACATCAGCATGTAAATCACCACGTTAGTCATGTTGGTGTGATATTTGTTACAGAACTTCTGGAGGAAGTTGTGCATATTCCTTTCTTCATTTATCATCCATCTAACAGTTGTTAAAATACTGACCTTTATTGCAAACAAGTCTCCAGTTGCTCTTTTTCTGGCAAGAAAAACTCGGCCATATGCCCCTCTACTAATTGGTTTAATTATTTCAAAATCTTCAATAGATGTTCGATCTTTTGAGCATGTATTAACAGGACTTGCACGCAAACTACGAACAGTATCATCTTCCACCGAACTCTCTTCATCAACCATGCCATGTGAAGAGTCTACTTTATCATCTTCAATTTGCCCACAAAGATGCACATATTTCTCCCTGTAAATGCAGAAATATCAGGATGTAACCATAGAAATAGATGTGACTATTGTGAGTAATATCAATCACTAAAGGTCAAAGAAAAAAGATGCAGAGTAGGTCATATTAATGCAAGAATAAAGTAAAAATGGTAACCTACTGACAATTTGTATTTTTACATGAAATAATGTATTGTACAGCAGTTGAATTTTGAAACAAGTAAGTCAACTCACTGCAAGAGCTTCTCTATGCGCCTTCCAAAAGTCTCCACAACAAGGGCATCCACCTTCCTATCCTGGATTGCATATTTAAGGTCCTCTAATCGATCAAGCATGGACTCCAATGCACCGTATCCAGAGTTGTTAACGTTTGCAATGGAACGAACAATATCCAATAATTTGTAAATCTGTTATTCCACATACATATTATTTGAGACATTTAACATGAAAGAGTTCTTGGAAAGTTCTTTTTACAAACTAAGAAAGACTAAAAGTAGTTCTGGATTTTTTATGTGAAATTCCATATTGGTAAGGTGGAATGATAATGACAAGGGGAGTCATTCATTACATATACCAAACTTATAAGAAAATTCACCGAACATAATTTATAGCACAATCTTAGTATAGAGGTTAGAGTTATACCATGCATTTATGAAGTTTGTGCATCCAATTAAAAAAGTGACAAAAATCCTCCATAGTAATACCTTGAAAGCTCAATAAAATTGAAGGAAAAATTGGATATTAGTATGATATAGGGAAAACACTACCTGCTGATAATTTTCAAGTTCAGATATTGTTTTTCGTCCATGCAACAACAATTCAACCTGGCTGGATCTGGGTGTTAAAAGAGGTGATCTTGGTGTTAGAGTCCCAGCTGACGTTGATTTTGTACTGTGATCTGGTGTGAAAATAAATGGTCGATTGTATGATGAATCAGGAAAAACATCCTGACTTTCCATGAAGGAGGAGTTGCCAGTAACAGGGAGGGAATCAAGCAGATCTTCAGAGTTTCGACATGACAAATTGATTCCTCTAGATGACAGCTCAAAAACCTCTTCTTGCATACTTGATGTAGAAACCTTGACAGTATCAAAATTTCCACAGGAAGTATCACTACTTCTTGGTGTACTTTTAGGCGTCCAAGACTCTAGTATCTTTTCAAGAGCTGTAGCAACCCGTACAAGGCGCTCATTCACGGTTAAACCTTTCAAATCACACCTATCGGCAATTGTACATATTCGAGAATGCTCCTCAACATGAATGGTTGGAATTTCAACCTCACAAATTCGACAAATCATCAAATTCTCAAAAGTGGCATTTTGATGATAACCCCATATTCCCCAAGATACCTTTTGTTCTTTAGGAGGTACTTCTGAATGCTCAATATGACTAGATGGGGTATTTAATTGGTTGTTGCTCCCCGTCTTAGCTTCATGTACATGCAATAGTTCAAGTTTATCCTTAGAAGGTGTTCCAGTAGAGTCAGAGTCTTTCCGGTTCTTCGCAGCTGCTGATGGTAGCTTTTTCCAGGATGCCATCCTGTACATGCTTGTAGATGAAGCAACACTTAAGGCAGAGTCCAGCTCAACAGTTCCAGCACTATTACTAAAACTTTGACCTAAATCTTGCTTCACCATGCAACTGACTTGATCCTTACCAACCAACTTTAGCTGCTGCTCACTCTCTTCTTTCACAGTCAATGGATCACCAAAGTCAAGTTGTTCGAGCTGCCTAAGTTTCTCTGGATAAATTCCTAGATCACTAAGTTGATGAAGACCCAAAATGTGATCATCTTCATATCCACTCTCCTTTCTGAACTGAATAAGCCGAGTACATCGTGTCAAGATGAAGAGAAGGCGGGTATGGGCTTGCTTAAGAATCCCTAATGACAGCTCCTGCCGCCGATCATCTAGATTTTGGACAATCCCTTCACCTTTCGTCCAGAATTCTGTAGGTGACATTGTGGCACATTTCCGAGCAACCACCAATACGTCCTCCAAACCCTCTTTTAGTTCAGGCTGAGACTGGTCTGTCTTTTCAAGTATATCTACGAGATCTCCAGCAAAAATGCCCAGTTCGTAATTAACATCATCCTTCAATCTGTCAAATTTTGCTCTGATAGCCACCATGATCTCCTGAAAAGTAAAGCAAGCAAGAGGTAGGTTCATTCAACATAGCTGGATGGAGAGGGAGAGAGAGAGAGAGAGAGAGAGAGAGAGAGCAGCCATTAGCACAAAGGAGATGTAGAAGGAAGCGCATACTTCCAAATGTCCAAATGCCTTAGGTTTCCAAAGTGGAAAAGGGCGAACTCCCTTGGAATTGAGCTCGTGAGAGAAGCTTTTGATATCCGGGGTTCTCTTCTTTCTTCCACTAGTAACACGCAGTATGGCACGGAACCGTGGAGACTGAATTTCCTTTCCAAACGCTACATGATTACCCTAAACAATAAACCCATCGATGAACTACATTCCGTACCTAATCTACCTCATCATTCGTACACATTTTACGACACACAAAATCAGATACAGATACAATAAGACGAAAACAAAACCAAATGTAGATCATTACCTCAAAATCAGGATTCAGAGCTGTCGGATATCTGAACGATTTTGATTGACTCCACAGAACTTTTTTCCCTAACGAAACCCGAATAAATTTTACAAAACAAATAGCCATTGATGGACTAAATGATAACAATCCTCACACTTACATATCCACGCACCAAAACAGAGCCTAAAGAGAAAACAAAACATGCATACGTTAACATTCTACATTCTACAATCTACATACCTTGTTCAGTGGAGGAAACATTTTTTTCGGAATCGTTCCCCACGGTGACATTATTTCTGGAATTATCTCCCAAATTGGAGGGCGTGCCAACAGCAGAGGTCCTTAGCGGCAATGGAGCAGAGCGCGTCCGAATGTGGTTCAACCCAAGAGAGGAGGCCATAATGATAGAGGAATCGTCAGGTTGAAGAGGGCGATCCTCGGGAAGGTGATGTTCATGATCGGAATCAGAGTCTCCGGCAATGGGTATGGAATCGCGGCGAACGGGAATGGGAGGGATCTTGCGGAGCTTGGCGGAGGAGGGAGAGGGATGATGATCGGAGGGAGGTGATTCGGACATGGAGGAGGGAGGAGGTGGTGGCCGGAGAGAAGGGGGGTTTTGCGGTGACGGTTTGTTGAAGATTGAGGAAATGGGGAATTGGGAGAGGAGAGTGATCGAGTGTGGGAGAGAGAGAGGAAATTTCGCGGGAAGGAGAAGGCGTAGGATTGAGACACGTGGAGGAGGATGAATCAGTTCGGTTAAGATTTTGTGTGCTTTTTCAAAAAAAATAATAATAATAATGCTTTTCAGTTTAAAACGTGCTTCCCGCTAAGTGACGGAAAGCCGCGTGTGGTTGGATTTTTCCGTTGCCTTCTTCACCCACACATTCTAAATAAATTATATAAATAAAATCAAATTTTGCAAAAAAAAAAAAAATAATAATAATAATAAATAAACTAAACTAGCTCCAAACTCTATCGTTGTTACAATCACATGCTCGAACTTTCAATATAACAAATAATCAATCTTATAAACTTATGAGGGTATACAATCAAATCATCAATTTTTTCCTAATGTAAAAATCGTTCATGAACTATGAAAATTGTTATAACGTGTAAGGAAGTATATTAAGGTTAAATTTTAGAAAATACTTTTGAACTGTGTACCTTATTTCAATAATGCTACTATGACATTTAAATGTGGCATTAATACTCTTAACCTTTAAAAAAAAATAATTCAAAAATATTCTTTGTCTTGCTAAGGCATTGCCTGTCGAACACCATCGTACTATCGAGCTATATTACTTGTGTTCACATGAGGCTTCAGCAAAAATATAGTTCGTAGAGTTGAACTTGAGTTTATGTAAATTTATACAAATATGGTATGATCTCTAACATTTGATCCATTGGATCTCTCTATTGGGTGTGTACACTTCATTTGGGAGATGAAATGTGTGAATGTTCTTAAAATTGAAGTCTTGCCTATCGAACACCATCGTACTATCGAGCTATATTACTTATGTTCACATGAGGCTTCAGCAAAAATATAGTTCGTAGAGTTGAACTTGAGTTTATGTAAATTTATACAAATATGGTATGATCTCTAACATTTGATCCATTGGATCTCTCTATTGGGTGTGTACACTTCATTTGGGAGATGAAATGTGTGAATGTTCTTAAAATTGAAGTCTTGAAAGAATGTTTGAGCTTAAAGTGTTTTGATGGTTGATGAATCTTTTCTAAGTTTTTTATGGAGCTTTTAATTTATCTACTCCAAAATAAATGGTAGACTTCTTTATTCATAGAGCTTACATGAGGCAATGTGGGCTTAGACTTGGATGTTTTATGTGCCCAACCCATTGGATTTTGAGTTTGGTTGATCTTTAGGTCATAAGAGCTTTTTTTTTCCTTAATTGAACATGAGCCCAACTATCAGGATCCAATTGAACCAAGTCAATTTATTCATTGCAATGATCATTCACATGGCTTTATCAAGATCCATTAGTTTTTTTTTCCTTCCATTTTAATTTGGGAAACATGTTAACTTGTAATTAGCTCCAAATATAATAATTTGTAATTTCATCATTATTTTGAGAAATGGCATGAGGATTTATGATTGGTCAAAATTTTTCATTCTATAACTTGTTGTTTCCTTTTAAAGAAAAAAAATGGGTGAATCAGATCCAATTTTCTCTTTCTTTTTCCTTCTAACTTTTTTAATTTATTATTATTATGTTTAGATAAAAGAAAAAAGTTTTTTTTTTAAGAAAAAAGGTCATTGTGATAAAAAAAACAAGAAACACTCCTTAACGGTAGGGATGACAAAATTCCCTGCGAGGTCAAGTCTCCAACTTGATCGGAATGGGGAATCCTCAATTTGACCGGGTATGGAGGTCAAACCAAGAATTTAAATCGAGTCCTCGATTGGAGACGGGGAAGGGATCCCCCCGACCTTGAACTCGAACCCGACCCCCTAGCTAATTAACTATCTGTTACTCCTACTCCTAGCTAAACAGACTAAACAATTGAAGTTTGACTATAATAATCGGTAGAAATGCGGCAACTATTAATGCATAATGAAATGCATGGAGAAATAGAGTTGTGGAAGAGATATCACCTAGTCCTTACGTTTGGTCGCAAGTGCAATCCCAGTTCGCTACACTAATGCATCGCATACCTCTCAATGGTCAGTCACATGCTTTATATCTCTATAACGCATGGTTGCATTGAGTATCAGGTTATTCCTATCTCTAGGAACACTGCTTAATTTGCTTAGTGAGTTTCACTACTTACCCTCTCTGGCAGTTGGTTATAGCTACTTCACTCATAGACAAGCATTGAGATAGCCTCGCACTAAATGAACAGGATTGATTCACTATACTCGTGCAATGCACACTTTTCGGTGGTTTGCTACATGTGTCATATCTTGATGTTGCATGATTGAGTATGCAATAACTCTTGTAATCTACATTTAACTAAGCGATGGAAGAAAAAAATGATAAAGTAGAAGAAGATGATGAAAATGATGTTGAAGGAATTAAATAGATGCATTGACTACAAAATGTATTAATGTCTTAAGCCAAAATCTAATACAATACAGAGGTGAGAAGAGAGGTAGAAGGCTAGATTTAGGCAATCTCTTGCTTCCATCTGATGTGTCCCCAGGCTGCCGGTGGTGCAATGGATGGGTGGTGGAGTAGTCTTTCTCAATCTCTATCTCCGGCGAAACTCCGATCGTCAATCGGAGGAAGTTGTGGAAATGAGGAACTCTCAAAGAATTTATGCTCATGTTGTCGTCTATGATCACAAGAATGCTTTAAATTTGGGCTTCAAGGCTTTATTTATTGAGCTCAAATGCCGACAGCTTTGGTAATCCCACTCTGAATCACTGCCATACCTGTCGAGGTAGGTGAAATGTCATTATGATCTTATCTCTTTGATACTCCCAATGTATGCGTTCATGATTGTTTCTTCTGAAGTACCAACGCATTCTACCCACTTTGCAATCATCCTCCTATCATGGTTATCACTGTAGTTGCGACATTTCATGCGACCAACTTATCTTCATTAAGATTAATGCATGCGATCAACTTTGTGATGGTTTGGGATCAATGCATGTGACTGGTTCCCGCGATAACTACAAAATACACATTTTGACGCAAAATAACGCATGATATAGGGTTAGCGAGGATTCTCTGTGCTGATCAACGCTACCTCATTATTCCACATGAATTCTTAGCAAAGTTAACGCATATTCTGCTCCTCAACCCTCATAATTCTAAATAAAAGGCTGCAATAGCTTATATTTCTACAAGCTATCACACCCCCAAATTTAGAATCATGCTTGTCCTCAAGCATGCCTTATATTAAGGAAACTCAAAACTTGCCCTCTGACTCTTCCTTTGCGTTGACCAGCTTCTCAGAATATAATTCACTTGCATTTATAGCCTGGGTGGCAGCACTCTTCTCATGTTGGGGTTGATGCCCTAAATCTCGTAGGGTCCTATAGTTTGTAAACATTGTTGAACAAACTCATTATGTATTTAATAAAATATATGATATTTTATTCATAGTCTATAAAATATATGATATTTTAGTTGCATTAACTACAAATCAATAAACTAACATGTATGTAGAGACATACGGGTGGATCATGTTTAAGTGATAACCTAAATGATCTGTAGTAGATGGATAAGGTTACTTTATCCTAGTGACACTACGAGTATAATCGGCTTTGTAGTCGTTACAATTATTGTAAAGTGCTACAAATGATCTAATTCTGATCATTCATGTATAGACATGCGAGCGGGGATATTCTATACAAAAGAGTTTGTATAAGACGAGACCATGAAATGTTTAGTCTCATTATATAATGTTGTTCATAATAGAGACTTACATTTCACCAGAATGACCATAGGTAACATGACCTGAATCCTGAGTGAGTTGTAAACTCCTGCCTATGAGAGTGGTCCTTTGATTTGCATGAGTGAGAGTGGTCAGATCGCCGACTCAACAAGCCTACCAGTTTGGAGATTCGTCTAATTGGGGAGCTGGGAATAAAGCTACACAAGATGAAATTCACTCATTCCTCAAGGTAGGGGTAAGTAGATAATTGCTTCCTTAAGTGCTGATTCCAAGTCTTGAACAATGTGGCGTCACACCCTCTCCTGGCCCGAGAGGGGTTTAGTCATAGTGGAACTATGATCTATTGTTCATTAGAGGGATCAGTGGTACTTAAGGAGCTAGATGTAACTACAAGGGCAAATGTCACACCTCTCTCCCAGACTATTCTCTTAGCCTAGGCAAGGACATGACTGCAGCAATTATCAACCCTTTTATGACACTTACTGCCTACTAATCCTATTTAAGAAATCTGATAACAACATACAATTTCAAACACAGCGGTCTACCACTATGGCCAAACAAACATTAAACATAAAACAATTTACTAAATTTACAACATAAGTCTCATGAGTCCCAACTTCCAAACTTAGTCCCTATATGCAATAACAACATGAGTACAAATATTTACAGTAACCACCTAGCTGATAGGTTACTAGAATCCTTGACTTTACGTGGCAGAGCAGATGCAGAGTTATCTTCAAGGGATATGACCACTACCTGAGGAAATAAATCTTTTAAAAATGGGTGAGCTACTAGCCCAATGAGTGACTTAATAAAGAAAAATAGGTTCTCATGCTTAAGTCTCAATAAAGAGATTATACTGAAACATAAATCTTTATAGTAACCTTGTATTGAAATGTAAACTTTTCAAGCACTAAATATGTGAAGTTGTTATCATCATAAGTCATTAAGTTGAACCTTAGTTGAGAGTAACCCTGATATGGTTAATTCCCAACGTCAAACCTTAGTCAAGAGAGAACCTTTTTGCTCGATCTCTCGACGTCAAATTACCTACGTGTACGTGGTTATAACTAAGTTCCGTCATACCTTAGGTACTATAGCTCAGATACTTTATCCAAGTCCTTCAGTATCAAGCTTGAAGTAACATTAGTCATACTAAGACTTATTCTTTAATGCATGTATATCTAAACGCATAGTAACATGTCTTTAAAGGTTCTAACGCCTTCTTTGTGCATATGAACACACATAAATTGTTTTACAACATTCTTTCATCCATGGCATGCGTTTTGAAAGCATGAACTCATAGTTTACTTAGAAAAACTACATTGTAAGAATAGCTAGCATGAGAATAATCTTTCTTAAAATCATGGATTCTATAAAAATCATTACAAATTCTTAGTCATTCACAACTTTAGGGCTACTCCTTAAAGGTTGATATGCTTCTAGCAATGGTGTCAATCCTATGGATACAACAACATATATTTAGCTACTAGCAATGGTCTCCCTTTTGAGACTAACTCTTAATTAAGCTTGCGCTTAGCCTTCCCTAAAAGACTTTCACTCAAACGCATACCTGGCTATAGGTTGAGCATTTAGAAATTTTATTGAGGTTTAGGTTATTGCTATGCGGGCAACACACCTCACCAACGCATTCCCACAATGCAACCAACACTTGCTCTAAGTGTTCCTTCATCTGCACATGGTCATTCACATAAGCATCTATGCGTCCTAGTCTTCCATGCAAGCCTTTTCAGCCCAAACATAAGCTTAAATGCATGGGAGTGCTCAGCCTTTTGGCTGCCTGTGCGCCTATTTTGAGCTGTCAGCTTACTCAACCCAAGCAGCTGCCTACTTGTTCACAGAATTCTAGATTCGACTACTTCATTAGTAACTCAAATTCTAAAGCTTATCTCAAGAAACTTCCTTCTACAAAATTGTTTAGAATTGTCTTAGGAAGCACCTTAAAATTCCAGCCTAAAATTCCTTGTGGTTTGTCCTGGAGCCTCAATTCTTCATCGATGGCCTAGATTCACCCGCGAACTAAACTTTTTGTCACTTTCTTCCTTCTCTGGCCTTATTTCGGTGAGATTTTCTTCTAGTAGGCTCACATAGCTTTCAAATGACGCCAAGCACTCTTAATTTGCATGGAGGAATTGTTTAAACTAACCTTTTGAAGTTCATCCTCCCTTTTATACTACCACCCACTGTCTTTCATGAATTCTTATCATGACACCTCCACCTCAAGTGGGCTTAACTCACAAGATTAGGACAAATGGTGCCCCTAATCGGTAGTTTTAGGCTGATTACTTCACCTACTATCAACACACGTCTTCAACTAGGTTCAACGTACATCATAGTTCTCACGCAAGCCAACTTCAACACATGTGCCTTGTGCCTTGGCCTCCTCTTGCCTTCAATCATCATCGCAACTCCAGCCCTTTCAACTTTGCAAGGACTAACCAACGTAAGCCCTACTCATCGCATGCCAAGCTTGATTACAAGCATTCAACATGGCTTCTCTTGTCGTGCACATTCCAACGCGTGGCTTCTCTTCACTCGACCAGACTTGGCTTCCTTAAGAGCCTAACCTTAAAAGTAAGGTCAACGCCCATGGCTCACCTCCAACGCCTAACACAAGGCCAGCTCATGGGCTACACACTAACAACACTTAGCCAATTTCTAGCTTCACCCAAGAGTCAAGCTTCCAAACTTAAACATTTCTTCAAAATCTTCACCCACTTCCCTACAATTAGACATTAGTTCTTATATTAACCTACTCACCATACTGGTCTCAGTAGTAAATATACACAAGTAGGGAAATTAGGGTTCAAGGTTTACAGCAAAACAATAATTTGGCCTAGCTGTACTTACATCAATTTGTAAAGGGTCAGCGTACTATTGATTGGTTATATCCAGTGGACACAAAAATATATTTGTATGCGAAGAGTGCAGCTATCGGTCTTTAGTAGAGTGCCTGATAGTTAACGGATGGTAAATAATGTAATTAAAGAGTTTAATTAATTATTCATGTACCATTGGAGCTTTAAGCTACAGGTCCATGAGGTCCTCCTTGGTCTTCAAGTGTTCATGATTTGTTCGAGGGAAAACGTAAAGAAAAGGTCTTCAAAGGTGAGATTTCTTATATCCCTTACTAAAGCATACTGTAATTTAGATTTAAATACATATCTTGTTGCTTGTTTACAGTAAAATTTTATATTCAATGAATTATGGAATTTGATCGATCCGTTTCTGCTCAAGATTCTCCCATTAGAGTTTCTTCACCTCAAACTTAGCTACTTCTTCTAAGAAATATTTTCTAAGTTTTAATCTGGCAAGCCTCTGCTCAAAACTGTTTACTCATCGCTAACAACTTTGCTTTTAGCTTTTCACAATGGATCGCTCAAAATGATTCACGGCTTTGCGACTTATTATTAGATTAAGGCGTTGAACCTAGCTACGCTCTTCGTTTTGGCTTGCCCCCACGAGTGTCATGTGTTGAGGTTGATGCCCTAAATCTCGTAGGGTCTTGTAGTTTGTAAACCATGTATAAACAAACATTTCAGTGATTAATAATATATGATATTTTATTCACTTCGGTTTATGAATTATATGATATTTTAGTTGCATTAACCATAAACCAATAAACTAAGATCCATGGTTATCGTTGTAACTTAAACATGTATGTAGAGACATACAAGTGGATCGTATTGAAGTGATAACCTAAATGGTCTATAGTATATGGATAAGGCTAGGTACCTTATTCTGGTGACGCTACGAGTATGGCCCGCTTTGTAGGTGTTACAAATATTGTAAAGAGCTACAAATGATTTGATCCCGACCATGTATTAAACATACGAGCGAGGATATTCTATATAAAGAAGTTTGTATAAGATCGGACCACAAAATGTTTAGTCTCGTTATATAACGTCGTTCATAATTGAGACTTTCATTTCACTTGGATGACCATAGGTAACATGACCTTAATCCTGAGTGAATTGTGAACTTCTGCCTATGAAGGTGGTCCTTTGATTTAAATGGGTGAGGGTGGTTAGATTGTCAACTCAACAAGCCTACCATTTTGGGGATTTGTCCGATTGGGAAGTTGGGAACTCAACTACAAAAGATGGAATTCACTCCTTCCCCAAAGTAGGGGTAAGTAGATAAATTGCTCCATTCCAAGTTTTGAACAATGTGGTGCCACAGCCTTTCTTGGCCCGAGAGGGATTTAGTCATAGTGGGACTATGATCTATTATTCATTAGAGGGACCAGTGGTACTTAAGGAGCTAAATGTAACCACAGGGACAAAACGATAATTTGGCCCAACTGTATTTACGAGCGATTTGTGAAGGATCATCATACACTGTTGATTGGTTATATTTGTTGGACACAGAAATATATCTGTACTGCGAAGAGTGCAGCTATCGGTCTTTAGTGGAGTGCCCGATAGTTAACAGATGGTGAATAATGTGATTAAAAAGTTTAATTAGTTATTCACGTACCATTGGAGCTTCAAGCTACAAGTCCATGAGGTCCCCTTGGTAGCTCAATGGATTTAAGGTGAGAATCAGTTGTTGGGTTAATTTGAAATGTTCAAAATAATAATAGGGAATTTGATTATATATGATATAATTAAATTAATTCAATTATATATGATATAATTGATATAATATATTTGATACATCATTATTTAATTGAAGGAACAGATATGTGAATATGATTCAAATATATTTTCTATGAATAAGATTCATAGTTATTAAATTTAATATAAATATGATTTATAATAAATGTCATAAAATAGAGAAAAAGAACTATGGTTTATATATTGTATATGATGCAATATTAAAACTATAGGTTATAAATATAATATGATACGTTATTTATCATATTTATTTATAATTTATTAATTATTTGATAATTAACTCTTTTTTCTCCATAACCACCCTTAGTGAGGAGTTATTTAGTTTTATGGCAAAAGTGGGATAAAATGAAAAATGGTTTTAATTTTATTCCATAGAAGAAGTGATCAAAATTATCTATCGAGTAACTACATGATTGAAGTCGAGAGCCTATGCGATAGTTTCATTTTCTCTAAACGATAGAGTGTCTTTGCTATATGATGGCCTTGTGCCTACTCGTCTTCCTCCTCCAAACTCCAAACCTCCCCTCTAACCAAAATTAGCCAGAGCCCATTACTCCTGGATTCTCACGCCGAGAATACCAAGGTCACCAAGTGGTAGTGTCCCGATTGGTTCGAGGATCGAGTTTTTACTTGCTGATTGTTCGAGGAGTGTTCGTCACTTGTTTGACACGTTCATGAACGAGTACATTCGAGGGATTATCTTGGAGAATGGTTCTTCAAATGTATAATTTCTTAATCCTTTGTTTTTTTTTTTCAAAAGCATGTTGTAATTGAGTTTCTGATGCATAATATGTTTTGTATGACTGTAAATATATGTGTTCAATCACAATGAAATTTGGACGATCCACTTCCGCTCAAAGGTTCTCTGTAAATAGAGTTTCTTCATCATGCGGTTCAATACAACTCTTATCTTAGCTAAATTTAGTTTTTTTGTTATTATGCATTGATTCTGGTCACCTACTTTCATTTTGGCTTACCTGTACGGGTGTCATACGAAGTATCCAACTATGGGTATGTACCTTTCACAACTTAACTCTTATCAGCTTGGGTTTTTCCTTTGCGTTGACAGCAGAGTTCTTACTATAATCATTTTTTTTAAGCGTTATCGTAATGTTTATATTGAACGCATTTGCTTGGACCGATCCCACCCCCAAATTTAGAGAGTGGCAAGTTCCTTGCCAAAAAGCTAAAGACAAAATTGTTCCAAAATGCGGTAAAAGAGGTTTAAGCAAAAGTTTTCACATAATAAAACTTAAGACTGTCAAACTTTGAAGAAGCTATTAAAGCGAGGTGAGTCATGTAAGGTTTAGTCAGTGGATTTAGTGAATTTACATAAGTATCATCATGGATGCTAATTTATCAACGCAAAAAAAGGCAAGCAGGCAAAAGAGAATTTCAAAAGAATAACGCATGAGAGATAACGAGAAAAGAAAGATGTGAGCAGAGTGTTGATTGCATCAATACTAGAATTTATGCGGAAGAAATAGTCATGCGTTGAATGAGGGAGAAAATTCTTCTCTTAAAATAACACACGGAGAGGAAATTATTATCACGCCAAAAAGGAGCGATCGCAACACCACATCCAAGAAAAGCAGCCGCAAATCTAAAATGACAATAATCAAATAAATAAACTAAAGTTAACTAGGAAGGCAAAGTAAAGATAGAGTAGAAGACGTCCCTGGAGAAATTGGAGTGAAATCACCACAAGGACTCTTCCATGCAAGGGATCGAACTCGCCTGCTTAGGTCAAGGAACTCGTTGTCCCGACCACAAGAGCTTCTAACATTCATTGGCCACATGGCGGTTGCCATGCTCCTAAGACTACTTCCAGCTCATGCGACAAATAGCCTTTCAATCTCAGGGTCAATATTGAATTCCAGTGTATCACCTCACTCAAATATCGTTTGCAACTTGATCGCACAAGCTACAATACACCTAAGATCAAAAGGGGGCCTGCGAAAACACAAAATTTAAACAAACCATTAGATGTCAAGTTCCCGGCAACGACGCCAAAAACTTGTTGAGGATAAATTGTTATGCTGATATGCGTTAATTGTCATGCGTTGATGGTCATGCGATAATCATGCGTTGGTCTAACGAATATGCAGAATGCGTTAATCGTGTATGCGATGATCATGCATCCCTATCACAAGTTTTCTTTCTCTCTCGCCAAGTATAACGACGTTGCAAGTTTCTTGGGATGATCCGAGGTCGAACCCGAGGACGTGCAACTAAAAGATGATTGTAAAGTAAATGTGTTTAAGGCGGAGAATAAAAATAAAAAGAAAGAAGCTGACTAATTATATGCTACTCCTACTCCAAGCTAAACAGACTGAATAATTAAAGTTTGACTATGAGAATCAGTAGAGATGCGGTAACTGTCAACGCGTAATGAGAAGCATGGAGAAATAGAGTTGTAAAGAATATATCACCTAGTCCTTAAGTTTGGTCGCAAAAGTAATCCTAGCTCATCACACTAATGCATCGCATACCTCTCGGTGGTCAGCCACATGCTTTATATCTCTATAACGCATGGTTGCATTGAGCATAAGGTTATTCCTATCTCTAAGAATACTGCTTACTTTGCTTAGTAAGTTTCACTACTTACCCTCTCGGGCAGTTGGTTATAGCTACTTCGCTCATAGACAAGCATTGTGATAGTCTCGCACTAAACAAATATGATTGATTCACTATACTCACGCAACACACACCTCTCGTGGTTTGCTACATGTCTCATATCTTTATGTCGCATAATTGAGTATGCGATAACTCTTGCAATCTGCACTTAACTCATTGCGGCGGAAGGAAAAGATGATAAAGTAGAAGTGATGATGAAAATGATGTTGAAGGAATTAAAGAGATGTATTGATTACAAAATGTATTAATGTTTTAAGCCAAAATGTAATACAATACAAAGGTGAGAAGAGAGGTAGAAGGTTAGATGTAGGTAATCTTTTACTTCCATCAGATATGTGTCAAGGCTACCGGTAGTGCAATGGATGGGTGGTGGAGATTCTCTCTTGAGCTCTATCTCTGGCGAAGCTCCGGTCATCAATCGGAGGAAGTTGTGAAAATGAGGTACTCTCAAAGAATTTATGCTCATGCTCTCGTCTGTGGCCACAAGAATCTGCCCAAGGCAGTGTCTGGGCTTTAAGGCTCTATTTATAGAGCTCAAATGCCGACAGCTTTGGTAATCCCACTCTGAATCATTGTCATTTTGTCACGGTAGATGAAATGTCATCATGATCTTATCTATTTGATACTCACAAGGTATGCGTTCATGATTATTTCTTCTGAAGTATCAACGCATTCTACTCACTTTGTGATCATCCTTCTATCATAGTTATCACTGTAGTTGTGGCATTTCATGCGACCGACTTGTCTTCATTAAGATCAACGCATGCGATCAACTTTGCAATGGTTTGGGATCAACACATGCGACTGATTCCTGCGAGAACTACAAAATAGACATTTTGACGCAAAATAACACATGATATAAAGTTAGCGGGGATTCTCATTGCTGATCAACGCAA